>NC_134857.1:1235000-1510000 GCF_049852395.1 Peromyscus maniculatus bairdii
GCAATAGAAACTAGCTCTCAGTTTCTGGAGAACAACCTTGGCAACAGAACAGCCTAGTTGTTTGGGGGTTCCTGTGGGACCCATTTGGTCAACAATCCAATTAGGTGTAAACCATTCCTGCTACTAGAAGCTTCATTGGTCAAGAGATGTCCAGTTGGGACTCTGTTTCCCTATTATTTAGTGATTTCCTTTAGGTTGCCTTCGTATATGTATTTTCGGAAGACTCAACTGTATTAGCTTTCCATACTACCCCTCAAATGGCCCTTAATTCTAGCTGCCTCTCCCTATATTCACTCCCTTGAACCCTTCTTTTCTCTTCCTCCCTACTGGTCCTTCCATTCCAGACCCTCCCAGCCATTCACAGCTATCTATTTTATTTCTCTTTCCTAGAGAGGTCTATCTGCACCCCCAGTCCCCTACTATATACCTAACCTCCGGGGTTCTATGGATTGCAGCTTGCGTATCATTAACCTCATGGCTGATGCCCACATATGCCATACTTGTCCTTCTGGGTCTTTATCCATTCATCTGTTTCGGAACATCTAGGTTGCTTCCAATTTGGGGCTATTATGACTGGAGCAGCAGTGAACATGGTTGAGCCAGTGTCTCTGTGGTAGGATGGAGCACCCTTTGGCTATATGCCCAAGGGTAGTACAGTTGGATCTTCAGGCAGATCAATTCCCGTCTTCCTGAGGAACCATCACACGGATTTCCAAAGTGACTGCATGAGTTTGCAGTCCCACCAGCAATGGAGGAGAGTTCCCCTAATTCAACATCCTTGCCAGCATGAGTTGTCATTTGCTTTGTTGATTTTAGCCATTCGGATGGGTAGGAAATGAAATCTCAAAGTGGTTTGATTTGCATTCTCCTGATAGCTAAAGATGTTGAACATTTAAGTGTTTCTCACCCATTTGAGTTTCTGGGCTTTTAAGAATTATCAGTTTAGCCGGGCGGTGGTGGCGCACGCCTTTAATCCCAGCACTCGGGAGGCAGAGCCAGGCGGATCTCTGTGAGTTCGAGGCCAGCCTGGGCTACCAAGTGAGTCCCAGGAAAGGCGCAAAGCTACACAGAGAAACCCTGTCTCAAAAAAAAAAACAAACAAACAAAAAAAAACAAAAAAAGAATTATCAGTTTAGATCTGTACCCCATTTTTAACTGAGTTATTTATTTTCTTGATATTCGGTTTTTGAGGTCTTTATATATTTTGGATATTAGTCCTCTATCTGATGTGTAGTTGGTAAAAAATATTTTCCCATTCTACAGGCTGCCACTTTGTCCAAATGACAGTGTCCTTTGCTGTGCAGAAGCTTTTCAGTTTCACGAGATCCCATGTATTAATTGTTGTTCTTAGTGCCTGTGCTAACAGTGTTCTGTTCAGAAAGTCTTTTCTTGTGCCAATGAGTTCAAGGCTATTCCCTATGTTATCTTCTATCAGGTTCGGTGTATCTGGCTTTATGCTAAAGTCTTTGATATATTTAGAGTTGAGCTTTGTGCAGAGTGATAAGTATAAATCTATTGGATTTTTCTACATGTATTAGAAATTTTTACACAATACATTTTGATCATATTTGTCCCTCTCCCAACTCCTCTCAGAACCTCCCAACCCCCCAACACACCCAACTTCACGTTGAGTCATGGACCAAAGGGGGTCACATATCCCCCCAAACATTATAAGCTATAGGCAAGGTGGTTAGTTACTCTGCTATGGTTCTTTAATCGATTAGGAGCAAGCTGGTTTCCAGACATGAGTAGATATGGATCACCCATCTTAGGACAGAGTCACATGACCTGGGGGGATGTCTATACTGCAGGGCCAGAGTTCCCCGAGACATAAATAGTACTCAAGCTCAGTGGCCTCCAGGCTGGATTCAGTGGTGAGGCCTGTCAGAGAGGACTGGTTTTACCCCGCCAGTTAGGGACGGGAGTGTGTTTCATGTGACAAGAACTGTGGCCTGGAGATTCGCGGGCTGCCGTGTGAGCTGGCACACTTGGTATTGAAGACAAGCACAAGGAGAAATCTCCCTGTGTGAGAAGCTTGATTCTGAAAGTTAGGAAAAGAGGAGCTCTGAACTCGTGAGTGAATCCAGCACTCTAGCAAATCACTCTAGGATGGAGAATGATTATTACCACTCAAGGTGGAATCCTGCCTGTCCTTCCATGCTCTGCTTCTGATTGCTCCTGCAACTCATCTCCCCAGCCACCTCCACTTCTCGGTCACCCCATTCTTTCACTCAGCACCCCTCAGACCACCTTCGACCCTGAAGTAGACAGAAGCTGCTCTTCCCATCTTGAGCCTTATCTCACTCTCCATTCTCCAAATGTATCCCACAGTTCTTCCCTTGACTCAATTCTTTCAATACAGGTCATCAGGAAGAAACCCGAATGAATTTGAGCCTCCCTGAGGGCACTACCATAGCCTGCTTGGCTGGAGCTGTTAACCCTGCATAAGTTAATTAACAATAGATGATCCTGCCCACTGCAGAGAACGCTTCTAGGTCCCCCAGGCTCATCTACACATGCCATTATTGCTAGCCTTGTGTGACCATGCTCCAGCCAAAGTGACTGCAATTTTACCATCGAGATTGTAGTTCAAGTCCAGTCACATGGCTGATGCCCGGGTTTCTGGTGCATTTGCATTGTTGCTTAAACAGGCAATAATGAAGGTCATTAAACCCTGCGTCGTAATCATGTCAATCAAAATTCTTCGAAAGACTGCGGCTACAACAGCAACAAAAGCTGTGTGAGCTGGATGTTGTGGCACACACCTGTTGTTATGTCAGCACTCAGGAGACTGCAGCCGAAGGATTGGATCAGGAATTCCAGGCCAGAGCGAGCTGTCTACAAAGGCCCTGCCTCAAATTTTTAAAGTGTGTAAGAAATACTCAGTTTTTGGTTTGGGTCAACAAACATATTTTTTAGAAAGCATTGGTGAATGAAAATAGAAATAAAAAGTTATTTATTTTTATTCCAGCTTTATCTTAATAATTAGCATCACTTAATCAAAAATTTAAGCCCGGTGGTGGTGCCGGTCTTTGAACCCCAGCACTTGGGCAGCAGAGGCAAGCGGATCTCTGAGTTGGAGGACAGCCTGATCTACAGAGTGAGTTCCAGGATATCACTGGGCTTGTTAACAAGAAGCATTCTGATCCGTGTTGTTGTGGTGGTGTGATGGGGTTTGTTTTGTTGTTTTGTTTCCTAGGTGTGGCTTTGGCTTAAGAGCCATCCTGGGAGGTTTAAAGATTTGCAAGAGGTTCAGCCCTTAGGTGGACGAAGCCAGGCTTGATTGGGCTACGCTCGAAGAAAACCATGTTCCTGCTTCTCTCAAAACCTGAGCTTACTGAAAAGATGAGCAAACTTGCCTCTCCTGCCTTAACCGTCTCCCACTGCTAATTACACTGTTTCCTGAATTCCGCCCTCCGAGCTGGGAATCTATGTTCCCACACGCAAGGGCAAGACAACAGAGTTGAAAAAGGAAAGGAAAGGCCCTTTCCTCTCCGGAGGACCGGGCTTCTCTGGGCAGCTGTTATTTGTAAGCAGCTTGCAAGGGGACGGCTGATCAAAGGCTCTCTGAGCAGGAGGAGCCGGCCAGCGGCAAAGCTTCCTGAGGGCTGCCGCAGGAAGGGACTTCTGACGCAGACCAGAATAGCGGCGGGCCAGCTGCCGGCTGCTTCGGGTGCCCTTGAACTAAAGAAAATCGTTCCAAATCATTTTTCCCTTCTTTGAGGTCCCTGGATGTCCCGCTGGGGCCTTTAAACAGCCACATGCTCCTTGCACAAAAGCTGCCCGAAATGGGAAAATACGGCGTCCCATAATGTGCTCGGAATAAGGGAAGTTTCAGTGGGGAGAGACTGGTCCATTCACAGTAACTTGTTTGGGATGCTAGCTGAGCTTGCAGTCAGTAACGCTGAAGGGAGATTTATTGGCTTAGAAATCCTCAATTAACCATTGAAGTGGTTAATTTAAAAAGTGAATCCATAGCTGAGCCCTGACAATAACACTGCTCACATGACTAACTTCAGTCTGTGTTTACCTAAAGACTGAGTTCAGTACTTAGCTTTCTTCATTATTTTCTGCCAGACATGTACCTAGAAATACTGTGACCTGTAAGTTTTTACGCCATTATTAGAAGATTATTTAATGTTCATATATTTACAGAATACTGCCAGGTAGGTGGCTTGATTTAATTCACATCGAAGCTCTTAATGTCCCCAGAATAATTCTTTGTATAGATGCAGAAAATACAATGTTTTCTATTAATATTTTTCTGAATCTGCTAATTGTATATTTGAAATAAGAACAGTTGATTCAAAGAGCTTTTCTTCATACCTTCTTAGTTTTTAAATTATGCCAAATGCACTTAGCTTTTGGAAACAATATACTTACAATGAAAAGATATATTTTATTCCATAAAATAAAAGGTACCTTTGAGAAAGTTGATTATGCACTTTAGATTTACCTTGAAGATCAAACAATCTTAACAGATATTTAAAATTTCTTATTTATTTTCATTTCTGAGTAGATATACATTTTATTAATGTTAAATTCCGGTAAAATATTAATCAAATTACAAGTATTTTGAGAGTTAATCTGTTTAATCAATAGACCATGATGTTAAACTCATCATCAAAAAATAGTTTCCTGTAATAAATTATTGTACTATTTATTTATATTTGTTATTTTTTAATAAATACATTTCTGCATTTGTCTAAAATGAATAAAATTATCTGACTTCTTATGGATTCAAAATAAATTTGCCAACAGAATCAAGTGTATTAATTGCAGAACTTAGGAGGCAAGACATGTGTAAATAACAAGAATCACTTCAGAAAATTACTAATTCTGACATAGGCACGCATAGAAAAGAGACACATTTGTAAAATAATCGAGTTTAAAAATAGTTGAATTTGGAAGTCCTGTTATTATATATTAAATTCCTAAGAGCCTTTCAGCAAAGGGAATCAAGTTATCAAAACTAATTCCTTTTCCAGTCACAAAAACTGATATTGGGGGTGGATATTTACTTTTACAATATCATGCAAAATGTAATGCGGTTTGTAAGAATACAGCTGGCATTAAAATCTAATCTTATCCCCCTGAGGCTAACTTTATGTTACATTTTGGGTTTACCTTATCGTCCTAATAAATGTGGGTGCTGAGTACACAAAGCTCCACTGTGCTTGGTCAGGGAACTCAAAGAAGATCAGAAGCTGGGCTTGGATCTTAAGCCCTGCTAACTCAAGACTAATTTTTCACCAGTGTTGGAGGTTAATAACTGCTATTTCCTCTATTACTTGAATTTAATGAAAGCAGTGGGGCATAGCATTCTGTAAAACCAAGCAATAAGAGGAAATAGCAGAATTTGCCCTCTCACATAAATGTAATGGTAATTGCTCCAGTCTCCTTTTTTTAAATAATGCTTTTAGTAGTTTCCCAATAGCAAAAAAAAAAAAAAAAAAAAAAAAAACCTCTTTCTCTCTTCTCCTGCAACTACCAAGATCCAAGGTCAAGTGCAAATTACACCATCAATTTATATGCCTAAAAACATTCGTGTACCACATCAGCCTTAATATAGAAACATATTCTATTCTGAATAAACACCAGAGGCAGGCAGGAAATCTACAGTTATAAATTACTGATGTGAGAGTAGCTATTGAAAATGTCACCCAGAAAAGCTATAACCCAGAGGAGCTGGTCCATCTCATTACATGTGAAAATAAAATTAACCGCCACAACAAGGTACATGAATCTCCAAAGCAAATGCTTAAGAGAAGCATAAAAATTAACGCTGCTGGCATCCAGCCTGTATGTTTAAAGCTGTGCTTTTGACATGTTCCTTTTTCAAAAATTTCTCCCACTCTGTCAAAATTCATTACAAGTGTTTTGCATACATATTTGGTGATCAATTCTGGTTGATAAGTATGTTTTCCAAAGTTTTGGCAGGAAGGATTAACTTCCATTTTATTACATGCCAGTTTGGTCCTGGGTAGTACCAACACATGTTGGCGGTCTCTTTGGAAACCAATGTCGGCAAGCTGAAAATTCTCTCTGGTCCTGACACCATGCAGTCAGTTTGCTGAGAACCAACTCCAGACTAGATTTTATGGATGCCTGGCCCATTTGCCTTTCGCAGGTGCTTCCAGCCATGAACACCCAACTTCTAACATAACCACTCTCGATGCAAATTCAACAGAGTGTTGCTGCTTGTCATCTTTTCATAGCCAGCTTACAAATGCAAAAATATGCCTACAAGTTGTCAATCAGCCAGATTTCCATAGACTATCTTCCTTAATCATAATTCCCTGTGTGAGAACCTCAGGACTCACTTCCTCTTTTTTTATTTTATTTTATTTTATTTTTTATTTTTTTTTATTTTTTTTTATTTTTTTTTTTTTTTTGGTTTTTCGAGACAGGGTTTCTCTGTGTAGCTTTGCGCCTTTCCTGGGACTCACTTGGTAGTCCAGGCTGGCCTCGAACTCACAGAGATCCGCCTGCCTCTGCCTCCCGAGTGCTGGGATTAAAGGCGTGCGCCACCGCCGCCCGGCCACTTCCTCTTTTTTTAAAAAGCATGATTACTTGGTGGGTACCCAAAACTTCTCATTGATGTTTATTTATATAATTGAGGAAAGACCTTGGTTCAATCTGATTCAGACTACCAGGTAGCTTCCATCATCGTTTAAGAAACCCAAATTACTGATCAGCCTCCTGTCCCATTAATTGTGAATGTCAAGGTCAAAGCTTCGAAGCTCTTGTGTGCTTTGCTGTAAGTGGTGAGTAAAAGACATGAAAAGTAGTGATAACTCATTCTTAAAAAAAAAAAAATGCCAATTGGCAGAGCAAATATAATTGGGAGGACACCGAAAGAGCACAAACCAACTGTCTGGAACCAGCCGAAGGGAGGAGCGCTTCATCCGGGCTTAGAGTTGGAGAGGATATAGTCCACGATGGTGGCGAGGAAGGGATGGTGGCTCAGACAGGAAATGTGGGCAGGCTGTGAATCCCCAGCCCCCCACTGCAACATACACCTAGTAACCTCTTCCTCTAATGAGGTTTCACCTCCTAAAGATACCATAGGCTTCCCAAAGGACACAACCACCGGGTACCAAACACACTACCAGGAACATGTCTCAATCAAATCATAGCGTCTGCCTTGTCTTAAAGGAGCCCCTCAAATCTTTATTACCCCATGGAACATGGAGAGGTAAAAACTTAAAACAGACTCTAGAGAAGTTTCAGAAAAGGAGAAATTTATTGTTTAGTTTATGAGAAGGGTTGTTAGAAAACCAGAGCATAGCACGAATCTTAGACGGTCTTATTAATAAAAACAAACCTGGAGCTGGGTATTGGGGTGAACACCGGAAGATCAGAGAGACAGAACAAGCTACAGCTTCCTCACCTCACCAGCTCCTCAGCTGATCTTGTTTCCTTAGACTGGAGGCCTCTGAGTCCTCATCCAGAATGAATCTCAGCTGAACCGCTGCTCAAAAGCCTAAAAGCTTAACCAGCATTAGTTCCTGGTCCTCACGCCTTTTTGCTTTCTGCTATCACTTCCTGGCATCAAATGTGTAAGTCGCCATGCCTGGCTGTTTCCAGTATGGCCTTAAACTCAGAAATCCGGATGGATCTCTGCCTCCCAAGTGATAGGATTAAAGGTGTGTATGCCACCATTTTCTGGCCTCTATATCTAGTGGCTGTTCTGTTCTCTGACCCCAGGTAAGTTTATTAGGGTGCACAATATTTTGGGGAACACAGTATCACCACACCAGAGCCATGGAATGTAAACAGAGCCAGACATGCAAACAGAAAGCCTCCCCAGCCCGGGTCCTTGACAGACTGTCTCACTGGTATCATGTGCACAGGGGGCCATCAGGATCCTGACAGATGCCCCCAGGCTGGAGTGAAGGACAGGAGAACCCAATAACCTCTGCGACTCTCCAAGTGTGCAGAGATGGCTAACACCTTCACTCCATTCTGCAACCAGGTAAAATCGCCGAGATCACAAAATCAGGCAGAGGTCCACAGGGGGACGTGAAGGAGACGCAAGGGTCTGATGAAGGGGGTGCAGCCCAGAGCCCAGGTTGAAGGGAGAGACCCTATACCACCTACATCATCTGGGGCTGATTTGCTTCTCACAGCATCCCTTAGGATTAAAACTGTTTCTACCTCACAAAATAAGTACAATCATCTAGGTAAAAGTCACGATTGGTTCCCAATTATCACTCTCTCCAGCAACCACTAAAATATTCAAGACACACATGAACAACGCAAACAAGCAAATAACCTCATAAATCCTCAATGTGGCTACTTAGGAACTGGTGTGCTAGCAATATCAAACATATTCTCAAAAGGTAAAAGTCAGACTTACAATTGCAAAAAAAAAAAAAAAAATCAAATGCTAACTTCAAAAGTAGTTGACTACAAACTGAAAAAATAAAAGTTGACTCAGGGATGAGGGGTGAAGGGTGGGGGCGGTCAAAGCTGGGGTGCAGCTCAGTAGTAGGACACGTGCCTGGCATGCTCCCCAAGGCCCTGGGTTTAATCAGCACTACTGCAAAACATAAAAGATAAAATAAAAATTTCTTCTTGGAAGTTATTCCTAGGTAAAAGGAAAGACGCTCTATGTTTTTGTTTATTATATAAATACATTTTTGTGTGTATACTTGACAACATATGAGAGAAGTCAAAAGAAATTAAAGACAAATAATAAATGGTCAGAGATGCTTCAAAGCTACTCATGTATAGAATATGAAGGATAGGGAAGGATTCGGTAAAGTTAAAGTTGACCTGGATCTAGAAAGATAACTTGCACAAGAGAATAATCTTTTCATTATATGAATGGGCATCTTGTTTTGCAAGCTGACTATAAATATATCCACATATGTAGCTAGTTACTCTCTATTAAAACAATTATCTGAATAATGGGAAAAATACTCCCCTCCAAATCCAGCATCCTTGTGACTATATGAGGGAGATCAGTTCTCTGCTACTCCCTACATCTAAAGTGTTTAGAACAAAGATTTATTTTACTTATTTTATTCCATTTTTAATTTGCATTTACTTTTGAGAGTGTATGTGTGTGACATGCCTGTTTGCATGTGTATATGCAAACATGTGTGTATGTGTGCACATGCTCCTGATATTAATGCTGATGGGTATCTTTCTTGACCACTCTCCACTTTTTATATGGAGGCATAGTCTCTTGCTGAGCCCAGAGCCTACCAATTCTAGGTAGCCAGCTTGCCCAGGAGAGCCTGTCATCTGCCGCTCCAGACTGGGATTATGGCCAGCCACTATAAGGGCCCAAATTTTACTTAGGTCCTGGGGTCTAAAGTCCAGTTCTCACGCTTGTGAGGCAAGTACTTTATCCACTGAGCCATCTTCCCAGCCCAAGAACAATGGTTGTTTTTATTCATAAGCATATAATATAAAACTTGCAGATCATATGAAATGTTGGTCACCTAATCTGAAACTTGAATCCCATTCCGGGCCCCAGCCCTTGTTCATTTCATGAAAACCCTCCTCTGTCCCACCAACAACCCAGTGACTTTCGGTGAGCAGCCTGTCTCACCTTGTTAATGGTAATAATAAAAATTACCTCGAGGACTGATGTCATCACATTGTTTGACTCAGTTGAGTGCAAAACAGGATGTTCCCAAAACACTTTAATTTTTACTATTAAAGCTACGGAAGTCAGGACAAGGAATTAAGAAACTTCATAGCATTGCATAATTCTGATGTCTGAAAGCCTACTAAGCAAAGAGATCCCGCCTGAACTGGAGGGAAGCTCCACCCAAGGCTTGCAGATGTGTGTTCATGAGCCGCTGACCCGATGTGCCTCTCCTTGTGAGTCTATTATTTAAAACAAATGCATCTAACATTTGTTAAAACAAAATAGAGGTCTCTCTGCCTCTATCTCACAAGACAATGAAGAAAAAGACACCCACACACGTCTCTTTTGCTTCCAGTAGTTGATTATTGGTGTTTTATGTCTCTGGTGGCCATATTTGATTTTTTTTAAGAGACACGAAAATAAACACAAACTCCATGTACTGTTCCCTCTGTTTGCAAGAACTATGACCTTCGACTCTTAAAGTCTCTTGGAAGCTGAAGCCTGACCATTGGGTGTTTGGAGAATGTTTTGAGATTTACGGCTTGCAAACTTTGCCTGGCTGGTCTCGGTTCATCTCATTTGATAAGCGTTAACTGCTAAACAAAGTGACCACACATCCTCTACAAAACACCCATTAGGTTATCTCACTTTATACCAAACTGGAGTTTGTTTGCACAAGGAATTAATGAGAGGCGTTCTGAAGGACTTCGGTCTCCTTTTCTTCCCTCAGACAAACTGTTTGCAATCCCAGTACTAATGAAGGCAAGCACAAGGGATTGCCTTTCTAATGTATAATATGCTCTTAGTCTACTAGCTGTTAAAACAGACAAGGATGCTTCTTCTAAAGGCTCATTTGAGGGGCTTGCTGTCTGGCCAGGTTTTAAAACTCGGGGGAAAAAAGCCATTTCCATAAGTAGTAAGTATTTCTGATTTGCAATTTAAAAGGTAGTCCTAAGACCACTGCCCTGTGTTTTTTCTTTCCTGGAGAATATATATTCAGTGTTCAAATCAGTTAGGGCAAACACAGTTCTTTAGAAGTATTTTGAGTTCAAGAAAAATATTCCTAGCTAGGTGTGGTGGTGCATGGCTTTTAATCCTAGCACTCAGGAGACAGAAGCAGGTGGATCTCTCTGAGTTCGAGGACAGCCTAGTCTACAGAGTGAGTTCCATACAGCTGGAACTGTTACACAGAGAAGCCCTGTCTCAAAAAACAAAAACAAAACAAAACAAAAAAAAAAGAGAGAAAAGAAGAGCCTTACTATTAGCATTCCAAAATGCATTTTAATAAATCATCATTGGACCAGAACACTGGTTATATTGCCAAGTCCCCCACTTGGAGTAGATCATGGACAAGACTAATCATTTTGGATGAACTGGACCATGAGTCTTGAGAACACTTTGAGAGTTCTTCCCAGCAGCTCCATGTCTGACTCTCCGGGCCACGCCCCAGGTGGAAGCATTTCTGAAGATCTTTACAACAGAGCCACAATCTCTAAGGTGGCATGCCAACTTCCCAGGCGGACACAAGGTGGACCTTCAACAAATTTCCAGATGAAAAATAAGACAACTTGACTTGGTAATAGTTCATGTGCGGGTTCAAATTGGTTCTTTCACTCAGCTTATAGACCCTTGGGATTATATTAAGTGATTTAGGTACACATGGCATCACAGAGAAAAATATTGCAAAGTGTTTACATGAGAATAGAAAGTTAACATGCAAATTCTCTGTGCCATAGACATCTGTTAGTTGTCTCATGGCAAAGTCCTCAAACACATCGGAGAATCTGAAAATGAGTTACATGTTTTTCTTTTATTAAAACACAACAAAACAGCAAAAAACAGGCAGCCCCAAATTTTTGACCTTTCCTGTGATGAAAAATGGCTGCTTCACTACATTTAAATGCACATATCAATGAAAAGTCCCAGTGTAAAGAGAAATTTTTTAATAAGTGAGAAAATTACTGTTCTGGAAACTAATTCCTGCTATCAAGACAGAATTTTAAAAACAGATGTTTGGCAATGTCCTCTTGATTGCACAATTGCATCACTGAAAAAAATTGAAGTGTGTCAGTCACTGGCCCCCCATCTTCATACTTTGAAAATCAGATGTTATGATTTTTTGTAGGGATATATGTTTGTTGATTGGTAACATTTTAGAAGTTTTGCATCTATAATCAAAATGAAACTTATTCTTACTTTTTTTTCTTACATTCTAACTTTCTTTGACTTCAGTGATTTAGAAACCTTCCCCAGCCTTGGGCTTTGGAATTGTGCCTAAGAGGGTTGTTGTCTGTCATGTGAAGGTCTGGTAAAATCAGGAACTAAAGTTATCTGACATTGTGACTATTTTGCAAGCAAATTCTCAAACATCAGTTAAGGAATTTCCATTGAAATTATCTAATTCATAATTAAATGAATTAAGAGGTTTAAATACACACACACACACACACACACACACACACACACACACACACACACACACAGTTTGTTGGCCTGCAAACACAGTGTATATAAGTATATAACATCTGCTTTAGTAATACAAATTTGTTCTAAATCTCTTTCTGTTGCTATGATAAATACCATGAGCAAAAGCAGTCTGGCTGTGGGAAGGATCAGTTTGAATGATGGGTTCCAGGGAAGCCAAGGTTGATCCAGAGACTGTGGAGGACACTGCCTACTGGCTTGCTTCACTGCTCCTAATCAGCCTTCTTATATAGGTCACCAGGTCAACTTGCCCAGAGGCGACACTGCCCACAGTGAACTGGGCCCTCCGTCGCCAACTATTAATCAAGAAAAAGCCCACAGACATGCCCACTGGCCAATGTGATCCAGGTAATTCTTCAGTCAAAGGTCCTTCTTCCCAGGTGTGTCAAGGTGACAACAAAAATAACCAGAACATTATTTTTCTAGAAAACTGACTCACCCAAGTATTGGTATCAGGAACTTGCCATTGACTTTTGAGGTTTCTGTTCTATGTATTGTCTGGCTACAGATAGAGCACATGCACATTTTTATACATATATATATGTGATTGTCAACATTTTCTCGAGAAATTTTGTTCAAGCAGCTTTCATTTCACATTTTCCATCCTCGAGACTTGCTTCTGGACCAGTTCTGTTCAAGCTTCAGCCCCTCTCCTGCGCTGCTCAGTTCCCTCTGCTTTTCATCTCATTTCTGTTCTTCATCTTCACAACATTGATTTTCAGTGTGGTTCTGCCAGGACAGGAATGGAAGAGGCACCGCTTTTTGTAGCTGTTAAAACTGTGAAGTCCCTTTTTCAGATTTGAGGCACAGTGCTCAGTTGATGTTTATTCTAGCATTCAAGGTATCTGAAATCAAATCTCCATTTTGAACCTCAAATCTGTCACTAGTCTTGAGTCTTTTTATCAGCCAAACACTGGTCACAGTGGAACTTAATCCCTGGGTAGAACTCAACTCACCCCTGGGTAGAACAACTCACCCTGGGTAGAACTCACCCTGGGTAGAACTCACCCTGGGTAGAGCTCACCCTGGATAGAACTCACCCCTGAGGTTGAAGAAGGCATTTTGCACAGAGCCCAGTGATCTTTGGTAAACAGCTGTCACCACAGACTGCCAACATCATCAATGTCCATCTACATATAAATACGATAATTAAATTCATGGGATAGTCTAGAGTTGCTTGGAAACATCTGAGTGTGGATGCTTCTGCGAAACACTCGTGTGTGATTGTATTTCCCATGACCAGGCTACATCTTGTTGACTCATGCGTATGTGTTGTCTGTTTGCTGTCTGGTGTGTAATCTTTCTTTATAGCTGTTCCATAAGCATATGGGGAGCAATCGAATTCTCTAATCACTGGGAGGCATTAACTACTGAGACATCGCGCCAAGCATGCTGTTAGCCAGCACGTCTGCATAGTAAATAAAAATCGGACGCCTAGCCTATCACCACGTCACAGAACCGCTTTCAATCATCTTGCTCGTTAATTTCACTTTTACAGTGCTCGAGCAATTGCCCCAAGAGTGTGAGGATAATGTGACTCATTCTAAACAGATTCAAGAAGGCTTCATCTTGCAAAATTGCAGGTTCATCAGGGAGAACTAATCCTAACTTCTGTAACGTTTTTATTTCATATCTACCTGGTATTACCATAATATAGTGTTTATTTGATATTTTTCTCTGTTTATAACACTATCATCTTGCTGTTTTTATGAAAAAGTACAAAATTTTTTGAAATATAAATTCTGTGCTTTAGCTGAGCATCTTAATCAATATGTATATGTTGAGTAATTTTATTTAATTATTCTCTACTATCTTCTCTTAATTTTAAGCCTTTTATTTCCTCCTTTCCCACTTCTAATAATTGACTAAATTGTCTTCAGATTCCTTGATACAGAATGTACTCTTGGTGGATTCTTTTTATGTTGGACATTTGATCTTAATTACATGCAAGCCCATCCACATGGAAATGTGCAGCAACCGAGTGGAAGCAAATGTCATAAATTTAGGAGAAAAGCAAATATTTTAGCCAGCTTTTTTTTTTCTTGTAATGAGTTTAGCTTTAGACTTTGCTTAAGTAGACTGGTTAACATCTAAAGCCAAACACTGGCTAAAATAAACAAAAGAATCTGTGAAAACTAGTTTCCAGAAATTATCTAAGTAATTTTTACAGGACTTGGATTTTTCTCATTTCTTTAAGCCCTAGAGGTTTTTTGTGTGTAAATTTATCGAAAATACTACAGTGAAAATATCTGTATTGATGTAACAAAAGGCCCTAAATTGATCTTATAAGGGTGACTTCCTCTGAGCCCCAATGGCTCATCTTCCAGTTAAGTGTGCAAGTGTCTTTTCATTAAGTCTGCCTTTTCAGTGGCACTGGGGAAAGATGTATGAATTATAAGTGATTGTTTCCTCTTGACCCCCTCCCTCTTCCCCTCCCCCATCCTTTCATTCTCCTTCCCCATCCCTCTTCCTCTCTCTCCCTCTCGATTTCCTCTTCTTCCCCCTCAGTCGCCCCATTCTTCTCCTCTCTTCCATTCATTGCCTCTCTCTGTCTCTCTCTGTCTCTGTCTCTCTCTCTCTCTCTCTCTCTCTCTCTCTCTCTCTCTCTCTCTGTCTCTCTCTCCCTTCCCCCTTCTCCCCATCCCTCTCCCTCCATAACCAATGAAATTCTAGACAACCGAAAGACCTTGATTTCTAACCAGTAAAAGTTGACGTTCCAAGTTTTGGAGAAAATGAACAGTTCGTCAACTTGCATTGACCAGGAAATAAACCTATGCTAACCTATAAAGATTGTTTGCTATTGTCCCATTACTCACGTTCTTAACCCAGTCCTACACTGATTCTTTGTTGATCTTGATCTTTGAGTAGGTGGGTTTCTACTGAGCCGTCTTTACTCACTTCCGTCTCAGTGTGCTTAGCTTATCCATGAGCCCTCAGATACTCATCACTTCCGTCTCAGCACATTCAGCTTACCCATGAGCCCTCAGATACCCATCACTTCCGTCTCAGCACATTCAGCTTACCCATGAGCCCTCAGACGCCCATCACTTCTGTCTCAGCACATTCAGCTTATCCATGAGCCCTCAGATGCCCATCACTTCCGTCTCAGTGTGCTTAGCCTACCCATGAGCCCTCAGATACTCATCACTTCCGTCTCAGCACATTCAGCTTACCCATGAGTCCTCAGTTACTCATCACTTCCGTCTCAGCGTACTCAGCCTACCCATGAGACCTCAGACGCCCATCACTTCTGTCTCAGCACATTCAGCCTACCCATGAACCCTCAGACACCAATCACTTCCGTCTTTCAGCACTCACAGCTTTCTCACAGTCTTCAGAACTTTGCTTATACGTTTCTGTTTCTGCACATGACCTGTTTCTCCATCAGGACCTTTAATGAACCAGTTATTTGAAATCCTAATGTCTGTGTCACAACAGTTGTGAGTCTTCCTCTTGCATTCCCTTATCAGCTTTAACTGACGCTTGTCTTCCATGGGATATTTTTGTAGAGGGAAGACATGTCCTGCTGCTTGCCGTTAACTATAGATGATGCAGGATTCAATTGTCCTGAGCCTTGTCTCTATCTTCCTGTTGACTGAGGGCTTCCTTAACCACTGTTGTTTAAAGAGGGTCCCTGCCTTACAGCTCTCTCCACTGTAACCCATTTTTATTAAGTCCAGGCCTGTTGGTGTGGTGTTAATGTGGAGAAGGGGAATGTTCTAGAACTGTCTGAGTGGTTAGTAGGCTAGACTGTACCCTTCACAGGTGTTGATCTCATGGTATAATTTTGCCCCTAAGGTGACACCAGAAATCCGGCATTAACCTGGATGAGAAGCCCTCTCTCTCCCCTTGCTGGAGTAAAACTTCTGAGAGTCCTCTGGGGACATCTCACAGACTGGTCTTCCTCTTATCACATAGCCACACAGTCTTTTCATGACTCTACAGTGTGAGAATAGGGTGAGGTTCCTAGACTCATGGCTCATGAAGGCAGGGGTGGGGGCAGTAGGAAGGGAGGAAATGTCTATGAACCACGGGAAGCGCTCGCTCTCCTGCAGGTACCTCAGCACCTGAATGTCCTCCCATTCACCATCCAGCATGAACAACACAGAATGACATAAACAGTATCCACTCCAGGTGAGCAGCTCTCGGCTGGGACTCCCTCGGTGTGCCTGGTCCAAAACATAAGGTGTAATATCCATGTTCTGTGCTAGGCACAAATAACCAATAGCGCCAATAATTTTAGCACTTGGGGGTAGAGGAAGTAGGGTCAGAAATGCAAGGTCATTCTCAGCTACATAACAAGTTCAAGGTTAGCCTGCCCTATGTGAGACCCTATCTCAAAAAAGGCATGGGAGAGAAACAGGGCTGGGGGTATAGCTCATAGGAGAGCATCCACCTGCTTTCACAGAGCCTGGGTTTGATCCCAAACCCTGCATAAACCAGGTGCGATGGAGCACACCTGTAATCACAGCACCCAGATGTGAAGGCAGGAAAGATGAGAAATTCAAAGTCACCCTCAGCTACACAGCAAGTGTGATATCAGCCTGAGCTACAGGAGACCTTGGGTACCAAAATTAGACAAACACACAAAAACAAACTATGTTTTGGTGGGCCCCCCAAAACCCATCAAGTTTCAATCTAATTAGTTTTTTCTTGGTACTACAGTCAGTGCAGACTTCTAAGCTCCTTACGTGTTAGAACTAAAGCTACAAGTCCAACTTTCACACTGCTGCTAAGTCCACCGCCTGCTCTGGCTGCTCTTAGACAACCTGTGAGTTTCCCATGGTCTTGACACTCCTGCAGCCCCTTCTCTCTCAATCACCGGCCAAGTCAAGGCCCTGGAGATCTTCTGAAGCAACAAGCAAATGCTGTGTCTAGAAAGCAGGAGAGATCATGACGCAGAGCACATAGCCCTAGAGGCCGAAGAAAGGACCATTGTCCAAGAAGGAAAAAGAAAACTTTTTCCAAGCCTCAGATATTCAGACTGACTCATGGGCACCCACATGAAAGCAAGGACAGGGCTGAGGCTGAATGGCCTCTCATGTCCTTCTTATGCCTGTATATGTTGCCTCTGCTCCATTGATTCAGAACTATGGGCATGTTTTCCAAATCCTTCAGGCATGTTCCCGGAATGCCTCATTATGTGCCAAAGTGGTCATCATCTCCTGCAAAGTAGCAGTGTCTGGGAACAAGCTATCATTCTGAAATAATAAAGGCTATTCACATCGTTGACATTTAAAATGCCTGAGAACATTTATGACCAAACTCATATATATTTCTAACCCAGAGTTTGTGGCATTAATTATCAGTGCTGCTCCAGGGAAGGATGTGTTCATTGCGCGATGAAGCAGATTGTTTCTATTGAGTCAAAGACGTTTTTTATTTGGTGGGAAGTTACTGCATTCATTCATTTGGTCTGGCCTCAGATGACATCTTCCTCCTTCCTCACAGCTTGCACTTCAGTGACATTAGATATCATATGCTCTACCATGTTAGCAGAAAGCTACTTAATCCTAGAAACTATTACAATTAGATATTACTTGAAAATATTTGAGTGGATTAGATTTCAATCTCAGTTACTGTAATGGAATATATATATACTTATTAGTCTTGGTTCCCTCAAAAAAATAGCTGTTATTGGAATGCCTACAAAGCCTAGGCCATAGTAAGTGTAACAACAATGGTGACAAGATTTTTTCCCCAGCATTACAGTGTAATGAAAACCTTTTGTGGCTGCCCATTTCCATACAAGTTTTCAACTGTTTCTCTGAAAAGCCTTAATGTGCACGTAATGACTAGCCAGTGTTCTAGTTTGATTTCTGTTGCTGCAAAAAATACAGTGACTAAAAGTAACTAGGAAAGGGAAAGGTTCATTTGGCTCTTTCTTGCAGCTCATAGTCCATCACTGAGGGAAACCAGAGCAGGAACTCAAGGCTTGAACATAAAGGTGAGCCTGAGGCCCACCCATCATTACCTCTGACCAGGGAACTCACTCATAGCCTAAGAAGCACAGCAGAGGCCATGGAGGATGCTACTTGTGGGACCCCAGAGTCCACCCACAGTGGGATTAGTTCTCCTACATCAGCTAAGGATTGAGAGGGTCACCCACAGATATGCCCACAAGCCATGGGGAATTCCTCAGGTGAAGCTTCTCTCAGGTGACTCCGGGTTGTGCCAAGTTGAGAGTTAAAGTGGACTAGGACAGAGCAAGTGGACAGCTGGAGCCTTTTCCAGATTATAGACACAGTGGCCCATATTTCTAGAACAGGGAAGAAAAAAAAAACCTACCATGCTCTAATCCACTCCAAACTCCCCAGCTCATAACATAGGACCGATTACAGCTGCCCTTAAGTGACAGAGGTCTGCAGGTTTAAACGAGACGAGTCTCCAAAGCATCAGTTCTCCTCATTAGAAGGAGCCCAGTAGAAAACAGATGTGAAAAACTTAGACTTGGCTGGCTATGGTGTTTCTGTCATGTCATATAACCTTGGGATTCTTGTCTCAAGCCTTTCCCTTGCTCCTTAAGTGTCCTAGATCAAGTCTCCTAATTGGTTGGTTAATCAGAGAAAACCCCTTTATTTCTGCATCTGCAGACTTCGCAGTATGTCTGGATGGAGCACTGTGTAATGAAAAGTTCCATACAGTGCCTGCCATGATGCCTTCTATGATTATTTCAGGGCTCAGTTCCATCTTCTCTTGAGATCCATCTGCATCTGCTCTCTTGCCTCCCTTCAGTCTGTCTATAGTTTGGCTGCCCCTCATCTGAAACACTTGGTAGCAAAAGTGTTTTAGATTCGGAGGTTTTCAAACTGGAATATCTGCTTATGAGATCCCTTGGGGATGGCACTGGGGTAAAGATGAAATATAGAACATTCGTTTATGTGTCATGTGAACATTATGCACATAGCTTGGAGGAAATTTTTCTCAAGATTGTCAAATAATTTGTGTATGAAACAAAGTTTGACGGCATGAAACCATCCACTTGTGACATCATGCTTCAGATTTTGAAGCACCTCAGATTTCAGATTTTTTTTTAATTTAAAAATGCCCAATCTATAATAAGACAAAAGCTTTATTTTTAAAGTACAAATTAGAATATATGTAAAACAAAAATATGATCCATTTATTGCTTAAGAAACTGGTACAAAGTTCCCACCAGGAGCTACATTTATTCAGAAGGGCTTAGATACTTAACTAAGTACTATGTTTAGTGTTCTGCTATAGACTCAGTCCCAGATTCATGGTTCTAGTTCAACAGGGGAGTGGCAGAGATACAAACCCAGTCTCTGGAAATAGAACCTGTTGGGGAATATTGTTTTAAGGCGTGTTACTTTTGTTTATGTTACATTTGTTTAACTCTGTGAAGCTGTGTTACTGTGCCTGTCTAAAACACCTGATGGTCTAATAAAGAACTGAACAGCCAATAGCGAGGCAGGAGAAAGGATAGGTGGGGCTGGCAGGCAGAGAGAATATACAGAAGGAGAAATCTGGGAGGAGGAATAACCAGAAAAGGAGGACTCCAGGAGCCAGCCACCCAGCTACATGGTCCATGGAGTAAGAAACAAAGAAAGGTATACAAAATAGAAAAGGAAAATCCCAGAGGCAAAAGATAGATGGGTTAACTTGAAGTTAAGAAAAGCTGGCTAGAAACAAGCTATTCTGAGGCCGAGCATTAATAATTAAGAATAAGCCTCCGTGTGTGATTTATTTGGGAGCTGGGTAGTGCGTCCCCCCAAAAGAGCAGAAACAAACAACAAGAACCCAAGGTGACTTTTCCAAAGAGCTAACACTTGGGTTAAACATGTGATCTGGGGGCAAACACCCGCCAGGCCCTCATTCCATGTCGAATTCACCCAAAACTCTCTGATGGGCACAACTTGAGTCCACACTGAGCCAGAAGTCACCCTCAGGACAGGCCTTTTCTTTCCTGTTCCGTTTCTCACCTAAATGTGCCCGCCCTGCGCTCCATTGCTGAAACCTCCACTGCTGCAGTTTTGAAGCAGATGCAGCTCATCTGACAGGATGTTTACAACTTAGTGTGAGATGTGTGTATTAATAAAGTTCAAATCCTCACTACCCAAAATAACAACAAGAAAGACCTCATGAAGCTCTGCTGGAGGGTTCTAGAACTCTGCACTCAAAGTAAGCTCAATTTGTGAACAAAACAGTTTTAACTGAAATTTTTACTTTCTAAAAAATGAACTGAGTAACAGGTTAGAGATAGTAAAATTTGTTGCCTGTTTTGACAGAGAACATTAATTCAGTTGTAGTATAATCTAAAATTCTATCAACATTTGTATGATAATAAAATACCCTCCTGAAGAAATATTACCTTTGAAGACACAGTGATTTTATTCTAAGGCTAAAGATGATATAAAACAATCAAATGAGAAAAAAAGCAGTTACGGATTAAAAGCTATGCTCAGATGTCATGAGTAAAGGCCACAACTGCCCTCAAAAAGTGGCTGTAACTATCTCTAACTCCAGAAAACCCACCAGCACAATGTCACAGGGTCACACTGCAAACCCGCCAGCACAATGATGTCACAGGGTCACACTGCAGAAAGGGAGCATAGAGACACTGTTCTCTGTGAAGTTATTTTCTCAGCACTGTACTCATGTTTTGTTTCAGATAGGTGGAAATTTCTCCAAATTTAACACTCTACTTTCCATCCCTCGGTAACCAAGCCATAAAATGAGGATAGCCAGTTCTTAGTCTCATATTAGAAGCAACTGCACATCGGAATTGAGTGTAGCAAGTCAAACACAGAGCTGAGCGTCTCATTGGCTCAAGATGGTCAAAGTGCTTGCTTTCTAATTAACAACTTCCAGGCTGTCGGAGAACTATCTCCATTCTTCTTCTCACACTAAACAGACATGACTCACAGGTCTGTTACAAACATCCAAGATACGGCCAAAGACTTCTCCTGAGGACCCTGTGGAGTTGAAGGTTACCACCCTCCTGTCTTTGAACAATAAAATGAGAGGACTCCTGCCACAAATATGTGTCTTCTCTGTGTACACAATGCCTTTTGTCTCCCAAGTCAATGTATTTTAGGAACCAAGAGCCTTGATGGGTGGAGGCTCAGCCATTGCTACCATCTAGCTGAAGGGGCTGTGTTGTTTCTGTTTGTTTTTGTTTGTCTTGCTGGATGCTAAGGTCCCACAACCCCAAATACAAACCACAGATGTTGACACTGGGAAAAGAAGTGGGCACCAGAGACCTGCTGTACCTCAAGCCCTGCATATACGCATGGCCTTTGACCCAGAAACTCTACGCATGAGCATGAGGGTTATGACAAGAGCCAGTGTTTAATTCAGTGAAACTTCATACTATAGTCATTTACAGCAGACAAAAATTGTCCTTAAGCACCCAAATACTAAAGATAAGCAAATACTCTAAAATATAAGATGAATAAAATGGACCAATTTGCTGTGCCAACAAATATGATATCACCGATATAATTGTTCCCACTGAAAATGTTCCTCTTGCAGTGATGGGTGTGGTGTCTGCCATTCAAGTTCTTGGGGGCTGAGGCAGAAGGAGTTTAAGGCTAGCTTAAGCTATTCAGTGAGGTCCAGGGCAGCTTGGACCACAGAATGAGACCCTGTCCCAAACCACAGCAAAGAAAAGGGAAGAAGGGAGCCGGGAGGGAGTGCATGTGAATCTATACTTACACAAATACAAGCTAAAAACACGGGTTAAATGCGATTCTGTAGGGCTGGAGGGACGGCACTGTGCAGGAGCATTGGCTCTTACCAGGGACCTGGGTTTGTTTCCTGGCACCTCCAAGGTGACTCACAGCCACCTGAAGTTCCGACTTCTATAACCCCCTCTATCTCCACGGCACCACACATACACACGGTGCACATACAGACGTGAAAGTAAACAGTCATACACATAAACTTTTTAATGTGATCCAGCATATCAGTTACAAACATATATACATGAAAAAAAATATTCATTCTCTCTGGAGATTCATATTATAATTCAATTTGTTTTTTCCGTTATGTAAAATTTCTATTTTATGCAACTAACCTCTCTTACTTACATCATTAAAAATTTTTAAATTCTAAATTTTGAGGTCATAAAAAAGAAAAACTTAAAGTGAAAGGGGTTTTTTTTTCTACTCTAGCTTGAAATACAGAGTGCAGAGAATTAAAACAATCCACATTTGATCTGAAGCAGTTGATGATAACACTGAATCCATGTGAACGAAGCTGCATCTGTGTAGCTGGACACTTGTCTGTCCCACCCAGGTCCAGCAGTCCTGCAGCTGCTTTTAAAATCATCACCCAGAGGCTTAATATCAATTACACACTCTTTGGCCTGTGGCTCAGGCTTACTGCTAGCTAGTTCTTCCACCTTAAGTTAACCCATTTCTGTTCATCTCTGTATTGCCATGTGCCACTGATTCTTTCACATCTTGCTTCTTAGGGCGTCTCACTGGCTTCTCCCCGACTCTACCCTCTTCTCCCTGTATCTCTGCTTGGATTTCCCACCTGGCTCTGTTCTGCCTTGTCATAGGCCAAACATCTTTATTAACCAATAGGAGCAACACATATTCACAGTGTCCAGAAAGAGAGCCCACATCACACCTGGTGTACCAAAAGCAGTATATGTGCACTGTGCCATGAAAAGCATCACAGCATCTCCAAGAATAAATAATAACCTCACATTGTGACTTTCTGGCCACATTTCTGGGAGAGCGTGAGCAATCACAGCCGTGGTTCCCATATCCATAAACTCAGGTCAGAGGAGAAGCTAAGTTCCCTTTCAGCTTTAATGTCCTTACTCCGGGGTTCACCTTGGACACCCTCAACCACAGAAGAGCCCACACCAGGATATCTGCCATTCCAAGGGCCCAGCCTGCACAGGACCATCGAAGCAGCCAACGTGCCTCCTACTGCCTCGCTGAGAATGTGTTTACACACTAATCATCAACAGACACGGCGTCTCCAAACGAGAAGGGCAATGACATAACCACCACTTGTCTCTGTACATTCATATAAATAACTAATGTGTGTCTGACAAGAAGAAAACACGAAGCTGATTCCACTGGCATGCGGGGCTGTTCCTGTAGACCGGCCCCCTGGTCTCCCACAATAGCTGCTGATGATCTAATTATGTCTTCCCCTCTGTGCTGGGATGTCTTTAAGTGTTTCCCAGCAAGGAAACAGCTAACAAGAGAGCCACGTTCCTCCCCATTTATGCCAGATTTCCCCCACTCGCACCCATGGCCTCTATAGCCTGAGAGAGGGCTTTTCTCACACATGGTCTGTGCTTATGTTCCTGCCCTACCCAGGCAGATGGAGCAAGGCATGGCAGTCCCTCATGGGGCTGAGAGATGGGCAGAGGGTTGCTACACTCATGCGCTCTCCCATATTGTGGACATCCTGTTTATCTGGCTCGCCTGTTCAGGATTGGCCGTGGTCTATCAGCACATTACTGACAGCTGGGAAGATCTCCAGAGGAACATGCCTTTCCTGTGACAAACATCCCAAAGAGCAACAGGAACATGTGTCTGTCCACCACAGCCACAGAAAGCAGGAGAGGCCACTGGGTGCATGGGCTTCCACAATCACCCACAGGCCCCGTGACCTTCCCGGGCTGTACTATCTAGTGACTCTTGAACATGTATGTCCAGGAACTTCAGGAAGGTAGGGGTTGCAGGCTTCCACCTCCACAGCCTCAGATGTTATGGCCCTTTCTTCTAGCCCCTGTGTCAGAGCAAAGGAATGTCTCCCAGCCTCATCGAGGCCCTGTGGGATCTGTTGAAAATGCAGGACAGCTGTGGGCCTTGGCGAGGCCGTCTGTGAATGTATGAGACTTGGACACAATTCAAAGCCAGAAATAACTTCAGAACTCATAACCCTGCACTGTTGTGCCCTCTCCCTCTCCCTCTCCCTCTCTCTGTCTCTCTGTCTCTGTCTCTGTCTCTGTCTCTGTCTCTCTCACTCTGTGTGTGTGTGTGTGTGTGTGTTCATATCATTCATTCCTCACACCCTGAAGCTGGATCAGTCTCATCTTCATCAATTTCCTATGCTCTTCATGGTAGAGAATTGTGCATAATGCTCTCCCCTTCCTTGTGAAAAGAAGCAGCAAGAAGGGGGGTGGGCAACAGAACATTTTTCATAAAGCTGAAGAACAGGAAATTGAGGAAGAGCCCTTTCCAGGACCCACTTGGAAGCTGAGAAGCAGCCTGAAGCACACTGATGTTTTAAGTCCTGGTCAGAAGCGTAGCTGGTGCTCGGAGGGCTTGGCGAGGACTTCATCTTCTCCAGTCTGCTTCCTGTTAAAGGCTCCAACTATGACACTGAGGGTGTGAAACCACTGCACCGAGGTCCATCATCATCACTCTTACAGCAAGAATAATCAGGGAAGGAGCTGATGGCGGACAGAGCTCAAGCCTGCCTCTGCAAAGCCAGGTGACTGACACACAGCTGCGTAGCTGACTGTGACCTCAGAAACTGTGACTTCAGTGGTACCTGGAGACTCAAACACCCTGTGACCCGCTTTGTAAGTGAGGAGAAAGCCTAGAACACTTGCCTCCATTCCTGTGGTGAAATTGCTGCCTTTGGGCACCATCGGGCTTTTTCTAGGAGTTTTGCTTGCTAGCTAACCCCAAGTGCATATTGGCTTTGTGTCAGTATTGACAAGAGACTGCGTGTGCATGTATGTGTGCTGAACCCCGGACCTTCATACATCTTAGGCAGGTCCTCTGCTACCAACCTACATACCTGCCCCACAACAATGGCTGAATATTCTGCGCTTTCGCCATGATAACTTCCATAGATGGGGCCTTGAAACTAGAGAATTGCTGGTGCAATTCCTATTGCACTATTGATATATTAAAATGAAATAAAAACACACCTATAATACTTACACACATGGAAGGAATTGCTGTGTCTATGCATCTCACCTAACTGTAAGAAGAACCCCTATGGATCTCACGGGGCAACCACAGGTGCTCAGCTCACCAGCACTTACTCTCACATCTACAATTTGATCGGTCATATCTGAGATCCTAGATGGACATGGGGGGGTAGGACCGTTTAACCCACTGCATCCTACCCACAATTACCGCCAAATCAAACACACTTTGCAGCATGCTTCTGTCCCTTTGCTGGGCATTAGTAGTCCCCCCACAGACACCTGTGGGAACAAACTGGTTCTTATTCAATAGTCCTCCTTCTCCCCTCCCGCAGAATCAGACACTAGGCACTGTGTTCCCACTTCCTTGCGACCCTGGTGACCTGGCTTCCTGTGACTCAGGCTGGCCACAGATGCAAAGAAAGAAATGCAACCAGCCGGACTGACTGGGAAGCCCAGGACCTCATACTTTCAATGACCCCGATTGCGTCTCTAGCCCTAACTCTGTATTTTAAAACATTTTTGATGAGTTTTAGGCCTCCTGAAGGCCTCTCCGTCGATGCAGCAAACTGACTCAGACCAAATTGGAAAGCCCAGGTTTAATGAGTAAAGCGTTCCCGGCTAATTCCCCACCCTCAGAGAGGAGACAGGGACACAAGACCTGAAGAACCACATGTCTGTTTTCGGGGATGCCGCTTATATACCCTGTGGGAGTGGTCTTGAGGCTCTCTGGGGAAGGAGCTGTGTTTGGCGGGCTTTGAAGGGGCACGTTAAGGAAAGAGATGAGGAGGGGAGTCGAGGTGGATCTTCCACCAGACTCCTTCCAAACATTTTTTCTTAAAGAGTATTCCAAAATCGTATCAGATGTAGACCCCATAAACCTGCAACACTGTTGTCTGCCTCCAGATAAGATAATGTCACACAAAGAAAATCCTTCCATGACTCTTCCCTCCTCCTCAGAAGAGGGCACGATTACTACAGCAACAGTGGTCACCACTGTATCTTGGGAATGCTCAAAGAATCTTAGATATTCTTCCCCTTGACATCACTTAGCAATGAGCCAACCCTGGGACTACCTTTCCACACACTTATTGCTTTATAAGAAAAATTCCTAATATAGATTCCTTTTCTCTGTCACCCAGAAAAAAAGCTCTCAAAGCATGGATATGGCAGAGGTGATCTGCCCATCTTTCTGAATTGGGGAATTTGAGACCGGAAATGTCACGTCAGTGTCTCTGTGTACTGGCTGACACCACGAGTTACAAATCTTGGGGAAATGCATCTATTTGGCTTCTTACTGCATGGAAAACAACATAGAAAAGGAGAGACATACATGCTTGAGACAAAGCAGCCTGACGCTTAGGGCAGGGCTCCTGATTGCTGTGGGATGTTCTGTATGCTGTGAATGTGCTGCTCTGATTGGTTGATAAATAAAACGCTGATTGGCCAGTAGCCAGACAGGAAGTATAGGCAGGGCAAGCAGACGAAGAGAATTCTGGGAAGAGGAAGGCTGAGTCAGGAGTCACCAGCCAGACATAGAGGAAGCAAGATGACAAGGCAGAACTGCGAAAAGGTATCAAGCCACGTGGCTAAACAGAGATAAGAATTATGGGTTAATTTATGTGTAAGAGCTAGTCAGTAATAAGCCTGAGCTAATGGCCAAGCAGTTATAATTAATATAAGCTTCTGAATGATTATTTTATAAAGGCTGTGGGACTGTGGGTGGGAGATTTGTCCTGACTGCGGGCCAGGCAGGACACAGGAAAACTTACAGCAATCTCAGCCTCTCTCCCTCCCCCTCAGCCTCCTTTAGTTCCTTTCTGACTTAGCCTTGCACTCCCATCATCCCTTGCTCCAGCTGGTTAAGCAGGATTTCATTTACTCACACTGAGACAGATGAGTAAGTTACTTTCCTGCCTCTCAGATGTCCCCCTTCCTCAAACATCATTCTCTTCTCTTCTTCATGCCTTCTTCCAAGGAGCCTTCTTGCCCTGTGACTTTTGATTCCCACTGTGCTCAGGCACTCCTCGGCTCACATCCGTGTTCCTAAGCAAGTAGCCAACTTATGTCATGTGACAAAATCAGGTTCACATGGTTCCCAGGAATAAGTGAGTTGGTTCCTATAGAGCAGTGATTCTCAACCTGCGGGTTGTAACCCCTTTTGGGGGTCAAATGACCCTTTTACAGGGATTGTCTAAGACCATTGGAAAACATGGGTATTTACATTATGATTCACAGCAGTAGCTATGTTACAGTTATGAAGTAGCAATGAAAATAACTTTACGGTTGGGGGGCCTCACAATATGAGAAAGGATCGCAGCATTAAGAGGGTTGTAAACCACTGCTGTAGAATAAGTAATAGACAGGAAGCAGATGGAACCTCCTGTCTGTCAGTACACAGGCAAGCATGCTCATCATAATCTCTGAACCACAAGACAAAAGTCTTTGAGCCACCCCACCCTCCACTTTGAACTCCCACCCAGATCCCTTACGTCCTTCTGAACCCTTCCAGTCATATTCACCTGAAACTAAGCTGATCCCCACCCCCATTCCCCATCACTCTCCTCCCACCTTCATTGAAAGCCATATCCATGTAAAGGACTTGATCCAAGGGTTCATTGTCCGAGGTGCCTTAAGCCACCTCAAGTGTAGCTACAAATGAACAGAAAACACTAGCTGGGCGGTGGTGACGCACGCCTTTAATCCCAGCGCTTGGGAGGCAGAGGCAGGTTGATCTTTGTGAGTTCGAGGCCAGCCTGGGCTACATGCAGAGCGAGATCCAGGAAAGGTACAAAGCTACACAGAGAAACCTTGTCTCGAAAAAAAGAAAAGAAAAGAAAACACTGGACCTTGCAAATAGCTGCTAATCTGGCTACCCTTCCCCAACTCTTCTAAGATGCCCCCACCCCAAAAGTTTAGAAGTAGAAAACTAGAAGTTTAGAGTAGAAAATTACTAACAGCCAAGTTTGCCTAAAAGATCTTGCACCTGATAAGCTTTAAACAAGAAATAAAAGGTAGAGATGGAACCATGGATGGTTGTTGTTGAAAAAAAGGCTTATGTGACAGGAGGAATGACTAAGGCCCGGATGGCCATAAGACTGTCCCCTCCTGACTACTCAGTAGGAGGAAAGGGGTGAAGGGCACATGTTGGGGCTGTGACGGTGGCTCTCAGAGTCTGCTGTTACAGGCTGATGCCTAGCTATGCAAATATGCAGTTACAGCACTTATTTTTATTTTTAACTTTGTAATTATTTATTGATGTCTTTCTCCTGCTTAAGTGGGCAGGTTCTATGTGTCAATCTTTATTACCTGTTTGAATTCTACCATCTAGAACATAGCTTTTAGAGCCAATTATTACAAATGACTTCTTGAGACCGACAGATAGATGGATGGAAGGATGGGTGAACAGAGAGATGGACAGCAGATGGACATCACCCTCAGAAGCCCTCACTCTACTCTTAGTTTCAACTGAAATAAGCAATCCAAGCTGGTTGTTGTTGGGTTTTTTTTTTAACAGTGGCTACAGGATGCCTCTTTCAATCAAGATTTATTTTTGTAATTAGAAAAAACCTGATTTTAGAAATGAAAATAAAAAGAACAATTTTTGAAGTAGAATCCAACCCATATTCTATAACAATCAGATTAATGCAGCATAGGGAAAAAAAACAGAGAAATGAAAAAGAGGCAAAATCAGAATCCCTCTGAAATTCTCCCTTTCAGATGTTTTTAATCAAGTAAAAGCCGTGGATTCCCTTTCTCCGGGCCAGGTCTGCCCTAAGCCTGATTACTGACATCATACTCCACGGCAAAGTAAGGCCATGCGAGCATGTGTTAGTCAGGGTTCTCTAAAGGAACAGAACAGATGGAATATATGCATGCATATGATTTATTAGATTGACTTACATGTTGTGGTTATGGTAGCCCAGCAATGGCTATCTCACACTGCAGAGGATGAGAATCCAGTAGACAGCACATGTCTGCAGTCCCAAAGCCTACAGGATTCCTGGAGAAATCCTGGTCTTCAGTAGATTTTCAAAACCCAAAGAAAAGGGTTCTACTATTGGTGAAGGAGTGCAGGAGCAGCAGGACAGATGAACTTGACAGCAAGAGTGGGAGCAAGCAGGCAAAGAGCCAAAGTTCCTGATGGCCTTTCACCTTGGCTGCCATCACAAGTGCCACTCACATTTAGGGTGGGTCTCCCTGCTTCAAATAATCCGACTAAGACAGTCCCCCCAACCAGACTCATATTTTAGTCTATTGCAGAGCCAGTCAGGTTGACAAGCAAGGTTATCTGTCACAAGTAGTTAACCATGCAGACAGAGGACCCCATTGCAAGGTTTTCCTCCACATGCTGTCACGTATACACACACGTGATTTGATAGCAAAAGGCCATGCCTGCTTTGATTGTTATAAGTGATGACCTCGTTCTCCACGAAAATGCATTCCCTTGTTCAACCAATGCAGCCCTAGGAGGACGAATGACCAGAGTTTATATAATTTCTCATGTGTCTATTTTTTTTTAATTGTCATTGACTCAATGATAGTGATGAAATATGTTTGTAGGATTTGTATTTGAGCAATGTAATTGAAAAGATTCCCAATTCCAACTTTGGTTACAGATTCTATTTAGGTTCCTTAAAAGAACAAAAAACCTGTTCCCCATATGAACTGGCTACTCCCTGAGGAGCAGATATGGCGGCAGAGATGTGTCTACTACAGTCTGTGTTGGTTTCTTTTCTGTTCCTGTGATAAAAAAAATACCCCAACAGAAAAGCAAGTTAGGGAAGGAAGGCTTTGTTTTTAGTTTATGGTGTCTGAGGGGACAGTCCATCATAGTAGGGGAGGCATGGCAGCCAGAGCTTTGGGTTCAGAAAGCAGAGACCACATTTCATTCCCACACAGGAAGTGGGGGTTGTGGAAAGTGGGGCAAAACTATAAACCTGCAGGACCTGCCCCAAAGTGACGCACTTCGTCCAGCAAGGCTCCCCAGCCTCCCCAGACAGCGCCTGGGACAGATCCTAAAGCACAGCACAAACGTAATACAAAGTTCGACGGCTTGTATGGCAAGAATTCAAGTAAATTTAACTTAGCATCAGTGAATGAACAAGGAAAAGCAATAAAACTACAAAAAAGAAAAATAAATCATCAAATGCCTGCCTTCATCCAGAAAGCTGAAAAATGAAAGCCATCTAAGACCTTTTTTCTTGGTATTTTAGACATGCTTTTATTTCTCTGGAATAAATGCCCAGGAGTGGGATGGTTGTATTAGTCAATAGGCATGGGTTTCGCTTGTTTTCATTGCTTCAAACACATGGCAATTTTGTATGCTATGGGGTATATGTGGTATGTTAGTACATGTGTACAATGAAAGTTGAAACAGCTCAAGACTGTAATATAGAGGTGTGTGTGTTACATTTAAAAACACAGGTTTAATTAATTTCCATATGAGCTAAATTAACTTGGAAATATATAAGAATATCCATCTTTGTACAGAAAAATTAGAGCAGGGGAAGATATGAATAAAAACCAACCAAGAAGTTATAAGAACCCTGGCCGGCAAATTCAAACACGCTATTTGCATATTCTAATAAGCCATACACTCCCTGTGTGGTTTGATCCTAATCACACAGAACTGAGCAGCTCCAACACAAGGAACAAAAGACCAAGTGTCACTCACTCAGGCAAACAGACCTGAAATGGCAATCCCCACAGCTAACAAATGGTCCTATGCCTCCTAACCGAGTCTGCTGTGTGCTTCTCTAAGACCGATGACTTCAAGGCTGTCCTCCATCTTAGACTGCATTTATAGACAGAGTCGGGAGAAGAACGTGTGTGTTAGAGTCCAACCAGAAAGAATTTGTGTCAGGCTTCCAAGTTTCTAATTGTATAAATATTCATGTTTCCAAACTGCATGGAATAATTAAAGTAGTGTGTTCTACTTCAAGAAAAGCCACGTTTCATGCTGGACATTCCCCGTGGTGGTGGGGACTGGAGTGTGTTTCTGTGACTTCTGACACATGCTTCTCGTTTAGCATCTAAAAGTGACACAGCCGGGTGACAGGCCACCAATGAAAGCATGGTGATGGAAAAAGATATTGGAAGCCCATGGTCCTTCCAAGTAAGTTTCCACCAAAATTAGATTGAATTGAACCAGGTTGGAGCATCTTCCTTGTGGGCACATGGGAAAGAGTTTGCCAAGTTTGTGATGATCACCAAATAAAGTCCAGGGGAAAGCTCTGACAAGAATCTCAGGAGTAGGTGGCTGGTTCTGGTCATGGCCACTCTTTTACATTTTCCCTCATCCCCACGCTCTCCATTCTCTGTCTGCTTCTAGGCCTCCAATCAGCTGAGTGAGAGGCACCAAGCTGCCTAGTACTTCTAAATAGAGCAGAGCCCAAAGTGTATAATCAGGTCAAAATAGCAAAGTGGGCTATTTTTCTACAACTCTCTCTTTTTGGGGCATCTGTATACTCCAAGTGAGGTGCTGTGCACAAATCCTCCTGTCCCTGGTGACTTGGGTCCACTGAATAGAGACAGCACTAATTAGCAGGTCTCTCGGATATCAAGCCCCATGTCTTTTCCACCCCTGCAAATCCCCTTCCTTCGGGTCCATGCTGGCTCTCAAGAGGGTCAAAAGACTCCAGTGCTCCAGCTAAACCAAGGCAGCAGAGCCCTCGTGCCATTCTGGCAGAATCCAAGCCTTTGCCTAGACTTTAAAGTCAGCTGTACTAAGTGAAACTGCCCCACAGTGATTTTATGACTGGGGATGCCCTCCACACAGACAACAGTGGATGACTGGTTCTCTAAAACATGCTGATGGTACCTCTATGGCTGCAATTGAATGTATGAAGGGGAAGCAGAAAGGCAGTCTCTGGTGTTGAAATGTGGAAGATGTGGGGTGCATAAACAACCATGGGAGACCTTTGCATCAGTCACCCATAATAGGTAGGCAACTGTGGTGATTTGAATAGTAATGGCCTCCATAGGCTCATATAGTTAAATATGTGGTCATTAGGGAGTGGCGCTACTTGAGAGGGATTAGGAGGTGTGGCCTTGTTGGAGTAAGTGCTGGCAAATAAGTGCAGCCTTGTTGGAGGAAGTGTGTCACTGGGAGTGGGCTTTGAGGTTTCAAATGCTCAAGTCAGGCCCAGTGGCTCTCTCTTCCTGCTGCCTGCCCAACCAGATGTAGAACTCTCAGCTACTTGTCCAGCACCATGTCTACCTTCATGCCGACATGCTTCCTGCCATGACAATAAATGGACTAAACCTCTGAACTGTAAGCCAGTCCCAATTAAATGCTTTCCTTTATGAGAGTTGATGTGGTCATAGTGTCTCTTCACAGCAATAGAACAATAACTGAGACAGCAATGTTTCCAAAAGGATGTGATTCAACTTCACCCATGCCTGATGTGACAGAATATCAGCTGGTGACCAGCAAGACAGCTCAGCGAGGAAAAGCACTTGCTGCTGAGGCTGATGACCCAAGTTCAATCCCTGGGACCTACATGGTGGAAGAAGAAAACCAGCTCCCAAAAGCTGTCTTTCTGACTTCCTTTTACACACCCAGCGTGACATGAATGCACTCACACATACACACACATGCACATGTAAAAAGAATATCTGTTGAAAGTGAAATATGCCAGAGTTCGGCTCATCCCCACACAATCAGGTATATCTTGAAGGTCAGGCCAATCATCACTATTCATGCATGTGTAGCCCTGTTCATGACTCCCCCTACAGAGGGCCACTGTTTTCCACACACACTAAAAATGCCATCTGACAGGGCTGGAGAGATGGCTCAGAGATTAAGAGCATCCCAGTACCCACGTGGCAGCTCACAACTGTCTGTAACTCCAAGATCTGACACCCTCACACAGACATGCAGGCAAATAAAAACAAATAAATTACTTTCTTAAAAAAGAAATACCATCTGACAGTTAACCTAGTTTAGTAGGACAAAAACTGATTCTTGCACTTCTAAAAGTGCTTTGTGAACTAAGGAGGGGTATATCCCACTTATTAGAATTTCCTTAACACTACAACATATTTCGCTAAGGCAACTACAACAGGGATAACTAACAGGCACCTAACTGGTCTCAAGACCCACCCGAGAGGAGGATGGAATGCCATCGCAGCCTAGCCAACTCCCTGTAGCTGGTGAGATCAGGAAGCTCAGAGGAAGACCTCCTAGTGCCGCATTCCTAACGCGGTGTCATTCCCAGCTGTCTTCTCTGTACCTCCTTCTATCCACAGGCAAGTGCAGCTCTCTCCTCATCAAAGAAGGGTCCTTTTGCAGCAGACTGAGCTTATTACAGAAATCCACAACTGGTCACAACAGCGAACACCTGACTGTGAGGGGGGTGCCCATCCCCAGTGGATACATCTACACAAAACACTACACCTAAGGCTCGGGGGACGTTGATGGTCGGGGTGGGGGTGTGTGCCAGAGGTCCAGGACATCTTCTGTGAGCTGGTGCCATCTACCCATGGCAGGGAATTGCACCCATAAAATCTCAACAGTATGGTTGCCTAAATAAGACCCACACAATGACAACACCAGCTGACATGCCAGCATGGATTGAGGAAATCTTACAAGGCCCCACCCCTAGATTAAGAAATATAGGCAGTTGATGGCTACTAAGAGAGGGCGAACCGGCCTTCTCCAGGACAAGCCCCTGATAGGTTACCCGACCCCAAATGTCGGCCCTGAACACGTGCACCTATGAACAACACTAAAGAACTCAGTAGGTTACACTTCTACCTACATACATGAGTGACAATAAATAAGAAGAGGTGACAAGTTTGAGAGGGAGCATTTGAGAAGTTGGAGGGAGAAGAGTAAGGGATGAAAATGATGTAATTAAAGTGTTCATGTATGAAATTCTAAAAAAAAAAAAAAAAAAAAGATTTAAAAATTATGAAAGAAAATCACCAAAAAGCCAGCCTGTGTTCTGACTTATAAGACAACTTAAGAAAAGGTTATGGTTATGTTTTGGTTCCACCCTGATCTGCTGGTTTCACAAACACAGACGCAATCACACAAACACACACTGAGTGACATTTGGAGTCTCTGTTCTGTTGTCACGGTGATCAGTGACAACAACAGCTATGAACTTGGCCGTGGATGAATTCCAGCTTCACACAGCACCGACTTCATGGTAGATAACACCGTATCAGACCACTCTCCTTGCAAGAAACGGCAGATATTCACGGTGTAGTACAGCTCTGCCGTTATATTTTTCTTGGGCTTCATTAACTACAAATATACATACTTTCAAACATTCACATTAAAGAATCAGTCTATCACTCATATTGTTTAAAACAAGTCTTATTTGGGGGCTAGATAGGTGGCTCAGTGGTTAAGAGTGATTCCTGCTCCTCCTACAGAGGACCCAGGCTCAGTCCCAGCACACACCTTGGATGGCTCATAACTGCCTGTAATTCCAGGTCCAGAGATCCAACTCCCTCCTCTGGCTTCCATGGGTTCTTATGTGCATGTGGTGCACATATACATTAAATAAATAAATCTTTTTTTTTTTTTTTTTTTTTTTTTTTTTTTGGTTTTTTCGAGACAGGGTTTCTCTGTGTAGCTTTGCGCCTTTCCTGGAGCTCACTTGGTAGCCCAGGCTGGCCTCGAACTCACAAAGATCCGCCTGCCTCTGCCTCCCAAGTGCTGGGATTAAAGGCGTGCGCCACCACGCCCGGCTCTAAATAAATAAATCTTTAAAAGAAAACAAAAATGGCCACACATAAGAGTAGTCCTCATCCCTCATCAAGGAAACTTCTCTTTTAAACAGATGAAGGCCAGGCCAGAAAACCACAATCAACCAAAATGCAGAGTTTCAGAGCCCAGTCCCAGTGGGAACATCTATGAAACACCTCCCACACCCAAGGTTCAGGGAATATGGCAGAAGAGGCGGTGGAAGACCGTAAGGGCCAGAGGACCAGGGAGTTTGCTGTGAGAGTGTATTCACACAAATGTCAGGATCTAACCAATATGACAGCTTAAACGTGAGCTGACAAGCACAGTAACCATAGGCGTGCTAAAGTGGATGGAAGAGGGAAGACCATGAGCCCTCAACCCTACATAAAGAACTAAAGGCAACTAAGGATGCTGAGAAGGGGAGAAATAGTCTTCCCCAAGGAAGGGCACACTAATTGGTTATACCTGAAATACTAAATGGTCAGCCCTAAAAACACACATACAAGTAACAATATGCAGACTGAGCAGGTTGTATTTAGAAATATGTATGTACATATATATATACATATACACAGAGATATATATGGATATATGGAACAACAATTAATGAAAAAAGAGGCCATGAATTTGAAAGAGAGCAAGGAAGGGTATATGGGAGCTTTTGGAGAGGGGAAAAGGGAAGGGAGAAATGACGTAATTATAACCTCAAAAATAATGGAAAAATATTTTAATTCAATAAATAATTTTTTAAATGAAGTCTTAAACCCTCTAAGAAAATATCAAACAGATTTCAAAGTTCTCAAATGACTGAAAAATTTTATAACTCTGCTGCTTACGACTTGGACAGCCAGATTTGCAAACTCTTCTTTCTTTCTTTTTTTCTTTAATGAAAACAAAACACATTGATTTATTCGTTTGTATGTGAGGAGGGGAGGGGCAAGGCTTGAATGTGGGGTCAGAAGACGACTGAGTCTGCTCTCTCCTTCCAACACGTGGGTCCGGAGGATTCCACTCAGATCATCAGACCCGGCAGCAAGCCCCTCCCCCAACGGTGCCGCCTTGACAGGCTGTCCTAGCTCAACAACTAACCTCCTAGGTGTAAAGTAAAAAACTCCCTATGGTAGCTAAGGGCTCCAAAAACCTGGACCTTACCACTCCGCTTAATAGTTACTCCTGGCTCCATCAGGAGCCCAACCTTTCCAAGCAGAGCGCGGCACACCTCTGCCGCCTGCCTCTTCAGCCCCTGGTACTCTCCATGCCCCCGTTTCCAGGCCTCTTGGGTCTTTCTGGTCTCTGTCATTCATAGCGGGACACAACTGGAAGCGTTTTGGTGCGTGGTAATTGATGTTTGTCCAAACATTGTGAAGTAATAAGCCACAGGAGACACGGAAGCTTTAACAAGGCGAAGCCAAGGGAACGAACAGCCTTCTGAGTGCATTCTTCCAAGCCCACACCCAGGCAAAGCTGACTTACAGCTTTTCTTCCTCACAACGATACTATAAATAAAGCGCAGACATTTCTGCCTTCCTGTAATCCTTTCCATTGTGTGGTTTCATGTGCAGTCTCACGCGATTGGTGTGGTCTACACTGCAAGCTCCCTGTGAGGTAGGAACTGGCTGCAGGGCCACCTGTTGGCCTCACATAAACCGAGGGACCTAGAGAACCTCACATGTCCACAGTAAGTGAATATCTGAAGTATAAGAAACTATAAATCTAGAGAAAGAAAAAAGTTTGGAAAGTTGAAGTTAAAATGTACCATGTGTGCCCTAAAAGAAAAAAATCTAAGCCATCGTTCAACAGAACACTTCTCCTTTTTTCTTTTGCTACCACTTACCAGAAATAAAAAGAAAGAGCTACCTATAAGATGGTGTCATGTGCCTCAGAGAATACAACCAGTGTTAGCTATCCAAAGATGAGTGAGAAAACACCCATCAGTAGTGAAAACCGTGCAGTTGGTGTGCTGTGTTTTCAGCTAGCGTGACAGGTGTGTTTGAACCAAGACAGGACATGACTGGCTGCCTCCCATGGTAACTCCTCACCTATATAAACAACCCTAGACACAGACAGCGTCGCGTATTCACTTAGTTTCTTGGAATTTACATAAATATACATCTGTTGTAAGGAAGACAGATTAAGCATCACCTCCGGGCCATGCTCCATTCAACCACCCTTCCTCATTACCGTTCAGACCTTTATAAGTCAGCCTGAGTACACAGAGCTGTAGGGGTGTGTGGGAGTGAGCTCTGTGCGCAAGGCTACCTGGCAGGCAGCCACCTCGCCATTCATCTGCTCATAACACAAGCTAATGATCATGCTTGACTTCAAACAGATAATGAGAAGTCAACATGCTCATGACACGGTAGGAGGCGACGATGTGGGAAGTGTTTAATCTGTCCTTCTGCCACGGCCCCGGACTTTTCAAGGGTTAGAAACTGCTCACATCCTAAGGCTGGCGCTGTGGCTCCATGGGCAGAGGGCTTACCTCAAATGCACAATCCTGGCTTTTGTCCCCATCACCATACAAGACCGGCTGTGGTAGAGGTGTGGCGTACCTGTGATGCCAGTTTTTGAGCAGCAAAGGCAGGAGGATCTGGAGTTCAGGGTCATCCTTGTCTGCACAGGAGTTAGAAGTGGCCTGGGTTGCGTTAGACTTTGTAAAAATAAATAAATAAACCCTTAAAAATGGAAGAACTTACTCTGTGCCCAAGAGAATAATACTGGCAGCAATATGCCCATCACTGTCTACGGACCCTAAAAATGAATAACTGCCTGCTTAATACCAGATAGATGTAGTAAAAGACTTCGTGTGTGCGCGTGCATGCGTGTGTGTGTGTGTGTGTGTGTGTTCATGTGTGTGTTCATGTGTGTGTTCACATGTCTGTGTTCATGTGTGTGTTCATATATGTGTGTTCATGTGTGTGTGTGTTCATGTGTGTGTGTTCGTGTGTGTGTTCATGTGTGTGTGTGTTCATGTGTGTGTGTTCATGTGTGTGTGTTCATGTGTGTGTGTTCATGTATATATATATGTGTGTGTGTGTGTGTCATGTGTTTGTGTCGTGTGTGTCATGTGTGTGTGTGTGTGTGTGTGTGTGTGTATGTGACAGGTGAGCCCACAACAGCTGAAGTGGAAAACGTTTGCAATGTAAAAATGGATTAAACCGTCAATGTCTATGTTGTTCTGTGGATTCTGTAGTCTTTTCGCTCATAAAAGGAGATTTTGATTTGTTGCTGACTCTCAAAGGATCTGGCTAGTCTTGGGTCAGTTGTTTACCCAACAACTGAGATGCTCCTTTGCCAATTTTTTTTTTTTTCTTAGCAAGAGGTGACAAAATAAGAAATTTGGAGAAAAATAAATGGCAGGAAGCTTTACTCAAGAATGTGAGAATTTAAATAAATAAATAAATAACATTTAGTAAGGTATGCTGATGCAGTTGTTGGTTTTGTTTTTTTAAAAACTTTTATTGATTCTTTGCAAATTCCACATCATGCATCCTGATCTCGCCTTTCTCCCCTTCCATCTACCCTCTGCCCTTGCAACCTCCCTCCAAAACAAAATTTAAAAGAAAAACCAAAAACCAAACAAATCAAACAACCAAAACAACAACAAAACAAAACAGAAAGGAGAAGACTCTCCTGGTGGCAGCTGTGGTGTGACCTGGTGAGTCACACAGTTCACCCTTTAGTCCACCCATCCTCATGAGTCATTGGTGTGGTCCGAGGCCTCTGGGTTCTCCTATGCCACCGATCCTGGGCCCTCACTGGGACTCCTCTTGGATGTCCTGCTGTTGTCCGGTGTCATGGGGATCCTGCAGTTTGGGATTTGCAGGACCGGCCCCTTCACGCACTCCAGCAGATCATAGATGAGGTGGATGTTGGGGTGGGCCAACGCATAGCTCTGGTTCTAGACCTGGTGGGTAGCTGGGCCGGTCAACCCGCCAGCTTTCCCACATCGTCATCACCCTGGCAAGCTCTCCAGAACTGCCTCAGCCAGCCCACACAATGCAGCCTGCAACTGGGAGCAGAGGCCAGTTCTCCTGCTCTCAGGTCCTCAGATCCACGTCACCAACACTCCCACCACCAGGGCCAGCTCCACTGTCTGGGCTAGGCAACATGCAATGCCCTTTCTCTCTCTCTATTGCTGTAGGGGCATACACGGAGGGGCCGGGTCAGCTCTCCTGCTCTCATGCCCTCAGGGCTGGCTTACTTGTTCCCCCCTCCACCAACAGGGTCATTTCTAGTGTGCCACTTGGGTAAGGTGCACACCCATAGTGAAGGGTGGGGCCAGCTTTCCTGATTAGGGGCCAGCTCTCTCGATGCAGTATCCAACCAGGGATAGAGCCAGCTATCCCAGGGCCAGTGAGGGGTGGGGCCAGCTCAGCATGGCCCTCAGATTTCAACACACTTGACCCCACCCCCACCCCACTGTAACATGGGCCATGGACATCATCAACACAGATCCCGGCCTCAGCAGGAACACAGACCCAGACATGGCCCTTGGCAGCAGCCTTGGCCTGGATGACACCATGGCCCCAGGTGACAGCATAGGCCACTCAGATCAGCATGGCCCCGGCAGCAGCACAGCCCCTGGACACCCACATGACCACAGATTGTGGCCTAGACCCCAGGCATCCCTGTGGCCTCTGGTGGCAACGTGGGCCATGGACATCAACATAGATCCTGGCTATGGCAAGACCACAGACCCAGACATGGTCATAGGCCACAGCCAGGGCTCAGATGTCACCACAGGCCCAGGTGGCAGTGCCAGCCACTCAGATCACCACAGCCCCATGGGCAGCATGGCCCTTGGACACCAACCTAGCTCCAGGTAGCTGTCCAGACTACAGGCCTCTACATGGCTCTTAGTGGTGACAGGAGCCACAGACATCACCTTACACACCCTAAGCTGTTACAGAGCCTTGGACCAAGATTGGCCCTTGGCAGTAGCCCAGGCTCAGAAATGACCCTCCACTCAGGTGGCTAGCAGGCCTAGTTGACTCCTGCCCCAGCCAGCTGCATGGCTTGGTGAGGAGCTGTGGCTAATGCTGTATCATGGCCCAGGACTAGAGTCCCTCCATGCAGGCTTTTAATGCCAATGCTTGAGAGGCAAAGGCAGATGGATCTTTGCGAGTTTGAGGGAGGTCTAATCTACATTGCTGTGGGATGGTCTGTATGTCAAATTGCTCTGATGGGTCAATAAACAAAACACTGATTGGCCAGTGGCCAGGCAGGAAATAGGTGGGACAAGGAGAGAGGAGAGTTCTGGGAAGCAGAAGGCTGAGGCAGAGACACTGCAGCCACCACCATGACAAGCAGCATGTAAAGACGCCGGTAAGCCACCAGCCACGTGGCAAGGTATAGATTTATAGAAATGGGTTAATTTAAGATATAAGAACAGTTAGCAAGAAGCCTGCCACGGCCATACAGTTTGTAAGCAATATAAGTCTCTGTGTTTACTTGGTTGGGTCTGAGCGGCTGTGGGACTGTCGGGTGACAAAGATTTGTCCTGACTGTGGGCAAGGCAGGAAAACTCTAGCTACACTACATAGTGAATTCCAAGCCAGCCAGGGCTACATAGTAAGACCCTGTCTCAAACAATTAACAAATAAATTAATTTTTTTAATTCCAGAGAACACCCATGAATCCCAAGTGACCATGTGTTCTGTGAGAAGTCTTCCATTACAACAAAAACACGAGACAATATTCTGTCACCTACACCAGACCAACTGGCCTAGTCCTCCAAGCAGGATGGCATCCCTGACAGAGAAGCCTGAAAGATATCAGTGGTATTTCCAGGGTTCTGTGAGTGTGAACATAGCTATAAACTTTCCTGGGTGAACTGCTCAAACCGTACTCAAAGATGTCTGTGCCTTCAGCTGCAGGGCTGTAGATCGGGAATAGTCAACCTCATCAGACACTGATGTGAGCTGTTTCCAAGGGGGTATCATTCCAGAGTCCAACCAGCAGGGTGCGGGTGCGTGTTCCCACTCTGGTCCTCACAGCACCTGGGCATTGATTGTTTTGGTTTTGGTTTTTCAAGACAGGGTTTCTCTGTGTAGCCCCGGTTGTCCTGGAACTTGTTCTATAGACCAGGATGGCCCAACTCAGAGCTATGCCTGCCTCTGCCTCCCAAGTGCTGGGATTAGAGGCATGCACCACTACCCAGCAGTACCTGGGCAATGCATTTGCACTTTCACAGTCCTGATGGCATAACCACTCACTCGCTGTCCATGCAAAACACTCTCTTCAACTATTTGCTCTTTAACTGAGACACTCACTTGCATGTGAGTGTCTGTAGATCTCTCCTCAGGACACAGGATTGTGGCTTTTGCTTCATTTTTGTTTTAGCAGTCGTGTGTTTACAACTATTTCACCATCTTTCTTTCATTTCTTTTGAGGAACATACACATTTAATTTTGATGGATATCAATGTATTGATATTTTCTTTTATAGCCCTTTCCTTTAATATTGTCTCTAAGAAATCTTTGTATAGACTAAGGTCAAAGAGATCTTCTTGTTTATGCTCTCTTTTATAAGCTTACATTTTCATTTCATATAAAGTGTGACCCATTGTGGTTTGAATTTCTGATATGGTAGACAGTAATGGTCAAGGTCATTGTTGTGTGGTGACGGAGCTGTCCCAGTTCACACTGTTCCCTGCAGCCATGGCTTTCTCTTCTTCAATCATCAATTGATTATTGATCACCCAGTCCTGGTCCTGTCCTTCCATACCTTTTGGCCTGTATATTCGTTTTACATTAATTTCCTTGGGCAGCTTTATGAAAAAAACTTCTACTATGTCTGTAGATGACTTTTCTTATCTTGACACTTGATCTACGCTCAGTATAGATGAATGTAAAAATCATTTTCCAAAGTTATATATTTTGTATTTTCTGAGAAACAGCCCCTACTACCATAAAATGAAAAGCCCTTGGGTTATTTTAGTAAACAATTGCATTGTGCATTTTTTCTGCCTTTCCTCACATTTACTCAGAAACTTCCTTTTGCTTCTAGAACAAACCTAAGATAAAGTTAAACATCTGGAAATGAGGATGTAAAGAAACAACTGTATGTCCCTGTGGATGCCCAGTTCTGCCTCATTCTGTATGGACAGGTGCCTTCAACAAGGGGAGCAACAAGAAAGAGGAAAACTAGTCCTGATGGGGGCAAGAGGGGGAAAGTTCACCCTGTGTGTGGGAAGACAAAATGGACAGCAAAGAAAAACAGCCCCCCTCACCATGGGCGTGGTCTCTCGCTGCGATTTTTATCTCGGCAAATTCCAAATTAAGATCTTCTCTGGCCACAGGTGTATCAGACTAGAAATCAATAATGTGATGAAAACTGGAAAATTCAAGAAGTCCAGAGTTTTGAAGAACCAATGGACAAATGATCAAGTCAAATAGATGTTAGAGAATGTAATGAGAGAAACAAAGCACCAGGAATTATGGCAGGATCAGGAACAGGAGGGAAGTTTGCAAGAGCAAAGAGAAAAATTCAGAAGGAACTGAAGGTTGGTGTGTGAACTGAAGGAAGCCAGACCCAGAAATGCAAATGTTACATACTTTTTCTCATAAGGAAGCTAGATGTAAATGTGTATGTTTCTGTGCATAGGGTATGAACGTGGCCATGTATGAGAAGAAAGAGGACTAAAGGCATGGGAAGGTTTATATATGAGGATATATGACATGAAACTGTTTCAGTAATATATACAAGAATATATATAGTGTGAAACTGAAGAGTGACTATTGTCGTGCATGAGGAGGTGAGAAAGGGAGGCCGGGAGGGAAGTGGGGATGAGCAAGAACAAGTGCAATGCTGAGTGTGTGTGGGAAGATCAGAACATCCATGACTCTGCATGGCTACAAATTAACCTAGAAAGAGAATGGTTCATGTCAACAACTGAACTTTACGTTGTAAGAGACTTCGAAAAGCAGAACAAGCTCAACCTAGCGTTAGCAGAAGGAAAGAAATACTAATAATTAGAACAGAAATAAACTAAAGGGCAGAAAAAACAACAAAATTAAGAGTTGGCTTAAGTAAGATAAACAAAATTAGCAAGACTTTACAAAAAGAAAGAAAGTTAGGAAGGAAGGAAGGAAGGAAGGAAGGAAGGAAGGAAGGAAGGAAGGAAGGAAGGAAGGGAGGAAGGAAGGAAGGAAAAGAAAAAAAACTAAGGCTAAAGGAGAGAGAGATAAATGATTAAGACCAGAAATGAAAGAGGGGACATGACAACCAATACCGTGGCCATTAAAAACAGATTAGTGCAAACAACTGCATCCAAGAAACAGGACAACCTGGTGGCAGCAGCCAACACAGCCTGCTTACCGATATCTCAGAGCATTGAAGTCTCAGCTGACCCAGATCGAATAAGAAGATTGAGTCAGAAATAAAAACCTCTTTTTAAAAAATGAAGAAAAGCTCAAAACAAAGGAAAACTCAGAACCAAATAGTATCCCTGGCAAAACCGACTTACTGAAGAATTAAAAACTGCCCTTGGACTTTTCAAAATTCAAGAATACTTTCAAATGAATTTTATACTGTGTGCCCAAATCAGACAGAGACACCAAGAGAAAAGAAAATCATGGGCCAATTTCCCTCAGAAACGTAGATGCGAGAATCATCACAAAATACAAAACAAATTTAACACTACTCAAAGGAGCACACAGAATAACCAGTGGGATTTATTCCAGGAATTCAAGGATGGTTCAATGTACAAATAATAATAATCATTAATTAGTGTGATACTCTAATTAGCAGAATGATATGAAAAAAAATCATGTGGTGTCTCACTGGCTGTATAAAAAGTATTTGATAAAAGTCAAGACACTTTCAAGATAAATAGCTCTCAACAAAACAGGAAAAGAGAAAAACTGAGCAAAGACCGTACCTGCAAAGCCCACAGAAAACCTCAACCCCAAAAATGCAAAGCTGAAATCTTTTCCTCTGGAACCATGACCAAAGCAAGAATGAAACAAACCCTTGTCATTTGCCTTCACCAAAATGGAGAAATCCACTGCAAAACAAAGAAGCAAGAAAAGAAACTCAAAACATCTGAGAAAGAGAAAGAGACTGGTTCTGTTTTCTAGTTACATGGCATTATATATTGAAATTTTAAGGACTCCACTCAAACAAACAAACCAAACACATTGTATACAAAAAGCAAGTTCATCATAGTTGAAAAACAGAATCAATAAATCAGTAGCAGTCATGTGCATTTTTTTTTTTTTGAGACAGGGTTTCTCTGTGCTGTTTTGGGCCTTTCCTGGAACTCACTTGGTAGACCAGGCTGGCCTTGAACTCACAGAGATCCGCCTGCCTCTGCCTCCCAAGTGCTGAGACTAAAGGCGTGCGCCACCACCGCCCGGCATGTGCATTTCTATACACTAGTACCAAACTCTCTAGAAAGGATTTAGAAAATGAAAACAGTGAAGACTTGGGATTTAGTGGATCTATTGAGGTGAAAGATTTAAAAATTGAAAACTAGAAAACACTGATGAAAAATAATTTAAGAGCCATAAGCAGAAAGATATACTATGTTCTGTTCTAGGCTAACTACAGAATTGGCCTAATCCTTATCAAAGTTCTTAATTTTACAAATAGGGAAAAGTATCATTTTAAATTTGTGCATGTATGTCTGTGTCATTGTGTATGTACAGGTTTAAGAAGATGACCTCAAAAGTCAGAAGAACATATCAGATCCCATGGAGCTGAAATTACAAGTAGTTGTTGTAGGCATGGTTTTTTATCCTGCCAGCCAGCTCCCAAATAACCACACAGACACTTATTATTAATTATAAATGCTCAGCTGATAGCTTAGTCTTATTACTAACTAGCTCTTACATGTTAAATTAACCCATATTTCTTATCTACACTCTACCACATGGCAGTACCTTTTTTCAACCTGGCATGTTCATCTCCTGCTTCATCTGCCTCTGGCCAGTGACTGTGCTCTTCTTCTTCCCAGCGTTCTTTTAGTCTGGTTCTCCCTCCTAACCTCTTCCTGTCTAGCTATTGGCCAGTTGGCTCTTCATTAAATCAATAAGAGTAATACATATTTGCAGTGTACAAAAGGATTATTCCATAGCAAGTTGAGCCTCCCAATGTGGGTGCTGGAAATTAAACTTGGGTCCTTTGCAAGAACAGCAATTGCTCTTAACCACTATGCCATCTCTCCAGTCTCAGAAAAACAATTTTAAAGCTTAGATGGAGTCACAAAGAATCCTGTAAAGTCCTAAAATCTTAGAAAAGAAAAAATAAGGCAGATCAGCACTCTTGTATTTCTGCCTATCAAAATACATTGCTATCCTAGAGCCATTAAAGTATCCTAGGGTACACATATAAACAGTCAATAGAGGTCAATGAAATATCAAAAATATGTAATAAGTAAAGAAGATACAGAAAATAGCAGTAGGAAAACCAGAAATTCACATGCAAAAGGACAGAGTTGGAGCCACCTCACACCACACACAAAAATAAAACTAAGTGCTAAGCTGTAAAACTGTGGCTTGTCCCAGCAGAGGTTTCACAGGTGACACCAAAAGCATCAGCCACAGCAGCAGAAGTAACAAGTGGGACCCCATCAGATCCAAAAGCTCCCTCCTAGCAAAGGAAGGAACAAGCAGAGGCAGCCTGCAGTTCAGGAAACAGTCACAACTTACACATGATACACGACCACTCTCCCAACAGAAACGGTTCTCCTACCACTCAACACCAAATATCTCAGTAGCCAATTTGCAGATGGCTCGTGGATCTGAAGAGATCTCTACAAAGAATCCAGTGGATCTATCAAAAGATGTTCAACATCAGAAAAAAATGGAACAAAGCCACAGTGACCCGCTACTGCTGACTTCCAAATTACTTGACTGATAGGGGACATGTCAAGGCGTAGAAATATAAAAGTGATTGCCATTTAATGTTCTGATTAGAATTGTGATGTTTTCTTTTAATGAATAAAAAATGGAACAGAAGGTAACCTTGGTGGAATCACATTCTCAGGCCCTTTCATAATCATGTAATTGTGGGACACAGTGAGATGGCTTGGCAGTTAAGGCATCTGTGATGCAAGCCTGGCGACCTGAGTTCAATCCCTGGGACTGAAGTGAAGGTAGAGAGAGAGAATTCTGCCACACTCTCCCCACTATGAAACTAAGAAAATAACCCCTTCTCCTCGACATTGTTGTGTCAAACATCTGGCCACAGAACGATCAAACTAAGTAACATGGCAGGTACTTATCACAGATAGGAGGCTCTCGGTAACATATCGATCAGGCCCATGTTTGCTAAATATTCTGGCATTTGTTACCTATAATGGGCATTTGTCTTCTAGATCTGGAGAGTTTGAACATGGTGGAAAATACAATGTCAAGCTTGAAAGGCCTAAGCCCGATCACCTGGCATAGATTTAAAGAAAGAGAGATCAAGTCTAGAGGCTATGCGGAATGAAGAAAACATGGACATGAACCCGAGCCCCTGGGTGATAAGGCCTCAGCTGCTGACATTCTCCTATTAAGGGCTCTAAACAGATGCTTCACTCTTTGCAGCTGGATTTTGAGAAAAAAGGAAAACAAAACTATTTTTACTTTTCTTTCCACCTCATAAGGACAAACACATGCTTGACCCATAGTAGACATATTGTATGAAATCTCAAGAGAAATTTGTGCCCGGAAATCAGAGTTTCTTCATGAGAAACTAAATAAATTGGTGGAAACATATAGAGGTGCTGTATACATTATATGAATAAGCTCCAGCAAGGGGCTATCTTGAGCATCGTTTTATAAACAAAGGTTCAAATGAATGAAGAATGCAACACGTGTGCCTATCAGCACCAGGCACATAGTTTGTCTGTAATAAATGGTACCTGTGACTGCTAGATCTTACTGGAGGTCATGGACTGTGTTTACCAAGGATGTAAATGAAGTTTTGCGATGATCTTGGTGTAATTGAACATTGTAAGTTCAGACAGTAATGAGTTTCCCAGTTTCCCAAGTCTCATGGCAATAGATTTCCTGGTCTTTGATCCACAGGAGCCAGGCACTGTTGAAATCATGATTAAGTATAACAAGTTATAGTAGGATCCGTGAGATAGTTCTGCGGGTAAATGTGCCAGCACACACACACACACACACACACACACACACACACACACACACACACACACACACACACACGGTAAGGAGATTCACTTCTTGACAACAGACACTTTCATAATCAACCACAGTATCTAACCAGTCCACAATTTACTCTGAAACCAATGGCGATGTGATGGCCTACTGAGACAGCTCCCAGGAGAAGCTGTGGGGGAAAGTCTCAATTCTCATTGAGACTTGGTTCACACACTCATGATTGAAGACAACAGGGCTGAGACTCAGCTGCAGCCACATCACCGTAGGGCATGGTCTCTCACTGCAGCTCCACTCAGTGACCAGCACACTGCAGATGGAAAGTTCCCAGTAGCCAGTGGCTAGGTGAGCCTGGTACCAAGCCTCTACTCCGCTTGCAAATATTCAACACCTTCCATGATCAGTGGCATTCTCAGACAGCTCCCACACAGCTGTAGCCAGCTGTGCTCAGCGGCAACCAGCCACAGATTAAGGACCAGATGAACCTTGTCCACTGAAAATGTGCAGACAGCAGGGCCTGCCCTGCACCGCTGAGAAAGCCATGTACCAAGAGACTCAAGGGAGAGAGCATACCTCAGGCGCAGGCCCACACCGCCCTGTTCACATCCTGTGGAGCAAGTAGTCCCCAGAAGCAGTGGCCTTCTCGTGCCTTTGTCTCTCAGGGTTTTTCTTCCAGGTGAGGGGAAGTTTAGGAGACAGGAAGTACCTTCCCCTTTCACCCCAGTCCTCTTGTTCTTTGTTGTTTGCCCCTTTCTCCTCTGTCCCAGGCTGTAAAACAAGCAGGGTCTAGAGTTCTGACTCTGGAAAGCGATGCAGCAGCTGTGGCTGCTAAGGACGCAGCATGGAGCTTGCGTGGAAAGTGATGGGGACACTTTTCAAACCTCAGACGACTGTCCAGCATCTGAGGGCTAATGCTGTCTCCCCTGGTCGTCCATGTAGAAGCAAAGCTGGTGACAATCTTAAGTCACAGTACACGTCCTGAACCAAACAGAAAGCAGCTGCGTATCTTTGAGGTAAAGACACTCATTCAGGTCCTACCCACCTCACAACCGTGTTTCACGGCAGGGCTATCCCGTGGCCTTCTGTGCGTCTCTGTCACTCTTTCCCCCTTCTGCCCTGTGTCTCCCCCCACTCTTTGAGAGGAACATGCAGATCATGTTTAAAGCATGTGGAGGAAGAAAATGAGTAAAGATAATTGAAGGCCAGGGAAGCTCCCTAACATAACAAATATTTGGTTTGAAGAGTATCTGGGAAAAGTATCATCTCTATGGGCTACTGAAGACATGGCCTTCTCTCTAACCCACTAAGAGGATCATAGGGAAAAATTACCTCAGCATGCTACTATGAAAGCTTGGGCATGCCTCTGTTTTGACTCATTTTTTCCCAGTGTGCCTAAGTCCACTGAAGTTTTCCAAAGAGCTACACGAATTCTTGCCGCCGGCACAGCCACCTGCTAACCATTTCAAGAGACGGCTCCGTGCCCTGTTTGCGAGCCTAAGTTTTCATTGCTGAGATCCAATGTTCAGAGCATGGCAAAACAGTTTAGTTCATGATACGTCTAAAGATTATTTTCCCATTGGCAAATTTGGCCCCTATCCAGGGGCAGGATCAGGAAGCTTCTGGAAGAAGCAAGCTTCAGGTTTGCCAAGTCTCCCCTGCTGGGCTAAAGACACCTATTTAAACTCAGGAGGCCATGAAGCAGGGACTGTGGTCCCAACTGTTCAGAGGTTTGAAATGAATCTGGCCTCCACGCCACAAGCTCCAGTGCCAGAGGGCGTTGTTTTGCGACCGTGAATTTCTCACTGTGAGGCACATGGGCCCTGGTGAGATCACACAGCGTGACTGTGGCACTTCAGTGAAGCCAGCCAAGTTCAAATCCACTTGGCTTTCTTTCCTCTTCTCCCGACATCCTTAGTTCGCACCCATAACCACGGTACTAAGAGGTGTTTGTGCAACTCGGAAGTGAAAGAATAGGTTCCATTGAAGACGTGCTGGTACTGGATTTAAAATTACAGACTTACAAGGTCTCAGGGAGACAGCAGTGAGAGTCATCTGTGGTTGAAACCCAATAGCCGCCCCTGCCTGTTCTGTGATTTTCTGCAGGAATGGCACCAGGCCATCTGAAATACTCTTCCTTCCTAGCGTTTCTGGAGCCAGCTGGAGCCATTTGTCTAACCTCTGGATGTGAACAGCAGTGATACTTACAGTCTAGGACACACGCCCTTAAGGGACAATGGTCAGCTCAGCTCCTTCTTTCTCCCACTACCTGGAAACTGCTGTGCTAGAGCAGGCCAGCCTTCGTGGCCACCAGGTGGTCCTAGGAACAGTGTCTGTGTGTGACAGAGCACCAAGCCAGGGGATTCTAGGTCCTGGTGGCTTTGTGAAGCAGCCTTCATACCAGCATTTTATTCCTTCTCTCTAGACACACTGCAAAACAAAAATATCTCATCCTGAGCTTTACAGCTATTCTCACCCAGCTCTTCCCCGGATGCAACATCCAATCTGAGCTTCACTGAGCTTTTACTGAAACTGTTTCCAGATGCAATTTGGTTCTGTTTGTTTATTTGTTTTCTCAACTATCTCCATGGCTATTAACTGTAAAAATAGTCTGCATCTGTCATTGATTTGAAAATGTCCTGCATATTTATTTTCCAGGCAGAAGAGAACCAAGTGCTTTTTCCTCTTTCCTGCTTTGTTATTGACTTTGCTGCCATGTGTCTCTGTTCTCTCATCCAGAGTGGAGCCCTGGGAGACCTCACCCATCTGCAGGATTAATGTTCATGCAAACAGCCACAGCATGGTGTGTGTGCAAAACACAGCACTCCTGTGGCTGCAGTGATATTTGGAAGCTTTAAAAAAAAAAAGTATCCATTTAAGTACAAAGCCTTTGATTAGTTAGGGGCACCAACATCTTCCAGAATCTGACTCAACCCTCTAGACTCACTGGAAACTTAGTGAGGACAAAAGTCAACAGTCTATGCAAGAGTGTTCATTGGTGTGAGGAGATAGCATTGTGGAAGATCATCCATGATCAAAGGATGTTTTCTATTTGCACATGTGTGCGCACGCGCGCGCGCGCGCGCGCGCACACACACACACACACACACACACACACACACACACGCATGTGCACACACACACACTCATGTGTGCCTTACCATATAAGCTTTATAAGGTCAGAAATGGTGTCCATTGTGTATATTTCTTAATAACTATTGGCAGAAGTCATCAGTGTAGTGATGACTTCCTGGGCTGCATTTATTCATCTGTTTATCTCTTCTGTCCTCCTTCTAAATCACAAGAGAGGGAAGTGAAAGGCCCTAGGAGCATATTAAGTTGAGAAAGATCCCTAACAGAATGCAAAACCACCCATACCTCCCACCCAAGAGACTCTGTCACACGTGAACTTGGCTTCTGTCCCCTCTAGAACTGCATACTCAACCCAGCAATATGAGATCATCCCACCAAGAAAACAAAGGGCTTTTTCCTCTTCCTTGCTTTGTTATTTACTCTCCTGCTATGTCTGTCTCAGTTCTGTCATCTAGTCTGGAAGCCCCAGAGATCTTGCCCATCAGCAGGATCCTCCTTCTGACTGCTGAAGCACTCACTCCATGCTCCCTTAAATGACGGAACAGTTAGAAAGAGTTTGGTTTCGAAGCTGAAGACCCTTAGTTGAGGAAGTAAACCCACCCCTTTAATTCCCCCCCCCCTCTCTCTCTCTGTCTCCTGGATTCACATGCCTTCTGAAACCTGACAACCCTTAGTTCAGGCACAAGCAAGTGGAGGTGTCCTGACGAGAGCTGTCAAGTGGAGGAGGCCACAAGGCTAGCTCTGGGTGTGGCCAGCTGAAGGCCAGCTCTCCAGAGCAGCCTTCAAATCTGAAAATGAAGCCTTTGGACTAGGTCATTTCTAGGATCTCTTAGCCAACTAACATTTTCTTCGTCTGCTATTATGAGTCTTTGTCAAAATAATTGAAAAGACACATAATTCTTTTTCTTAATGGCAATTTAGGGAAGATGACATGTTTGTGTTGATGCCTCTGACTTGTGACTCACTAGCTGAATGACTTGTGTCAAGTCTAAGTATGTTAAAGTTCATGTGAGCAGTCAGCAGTATGCTGAGAAAGCCAATTAGTAAGTGGGACAGAACCATCTCCAAAGGACTGGGGTTGTTTCCCAGTTGCATGATTCTATGATTCTCCAAAAAATAGATTAGTAAATGTAATACATAACCCAATTTTTGCTTGTGGGGAAATGCTGTTCTTGAGATAAGGGCTCCTGAATCCCAGACTGGCCTCCAGCTTCTTATGGAATGGAGGATAACTTCGAACTTCTGACCCTCCAGCTTCCACCCCCAGATGCTGGAATTACAGGTGTGTGCTGTCACTTTCTTTTTCTGCAATGCTGGGGATGGAACCCGGGCCATATACTGAGAGTCTAGCAGTCTGTTCTGCTTATGCAAAGTGAAGAAGGATAGACAGATCTAAGGACTATTACAAGGACCTGTGGTTATCAGAAGGGTCAACAGTGAGCAGGAGCCATCCCTTGAAACTGTGACAAGCAGAGTCTACGTGACCTTTCTGTCATCTAGACTAGGAACATTTCTGTGTTGCATGTGGTTCCTCAGCATAAAAAGCTTGTTCCTTTGAAATATCAACCATCTAACTTGTCCCTATTGAGAATGGCTGAATCGGTACAGACTATTCTTTAACAATGCATGCTACAAATCAACCCCGAAATCCTGGGTGCCTATTGTCCATGAAATATATGAAGGATGAGTGATCAGAGTAAGTGGGGGTTGGGGGTGGAATCAGTCTGAAATTCTTGAACAAATAAGGAGAACCGCTTGGAGCAGGAACTAAATTGGATTGAAACTTATGTTTGGTTTCTTCAGCCAAAATCTTAATCATGCGTACCAAAACAAAATCCTGATACAGAGCAAGCCAGGAGAGCTTGAAGCATGCTTCAGTCCATAGCAGATCTTCTCCAGATCAGAAATAAATCTCCAGCAACATATGCGATGACTGGCCTTGGGTTGCCACAGCAGTGCTGAATCTTGGTTACATACATTTAATTTTCCAGTCCAAAGATCCATTCATTTAAATGTAGTTTGCCTAAGTGCACGTCTGCTACATGTCGAAAGCTGTGTGTGTTAGATTATTAGGAGTCAACCAACAGGACAGTCTTTCTATGAACTCAACATGAAGCCAGTCACTTAAAAAGATGTAAAGGACCCACTTTCCTGCTCTCCTAGGTGACAAAGAATTAATCAGGCAATTGATCGGAACTCCAAGTCAAAAGCTTAATAAGAAGCAATTTGATGTCTTTGGCTGTCAAATCTAATTCTGAAGTTCCATTTAGCACATGGTTCTGGAATAATTTTTATGTTCATCCTTGAAGACACTTTTTGTCTTTTCCTAGGGGTTTTTCTTCTAGAAAGTGATGCCCATTTCCAATTTAAAGCTGGCCCTGGACTTTTAGCCAGCCTTCCTCTCCTCTCACGCTAGTTCCTGCCCTCCCTCCTTAGCTCCTTCCCTCCTTCCCTTCTCTTCAGCTCTCCTCCACAAATGTGAGAGCCAGCCTCTCATGTCTAACCACACACACCGGCATTTCAGAGTTTAGAAGAAATGCAGCTACTAACTTGATAAAATGTCACACATGCTTTTCAAAACGTATGTGCATAAACCTGCTGTCAAATGATGAGAGTTTTGGAGGCTGGGAAGGTGGTTCAGCAGGTAAGAGGGCATATTACTCATACAGAGGACCAGAGCTGTGTTCCCAGTTGTGTTGGGAACAGTTCCCAGTAGCTGTGTTGAGCTGTACACAATTGCTTGTAACTCCGAGGGCTCCAGGAGTTCCAACACCCTCTTCTGGACTCATGAGCACTACAGTCACATGCACATGCCCACAGACACACATCTAAACATGCTACTTAAGAGTAAGAATTAGCCGGGCTATGGTGGCACACGCCTTTAATCCCAGCACTCAAGAGGCAGAGCCAGGCAGATCTCTGTGAGTTTGAGGCCAGCCTTGGCTACCAAGTGAGTTCCAGGAAAGGCACAAAGCTACACAGAGAAACCCTGTCTCGGAAAAAAGAGTAAGAATTAAAATAATTATTTTAAGAGGCCAGGGTTTTAAGAAAACTATTTTTTTACATTCTGGTTAAGCAGAAAAATAGTGACATGTAGTTTCCTTTTCTTTTCTTAGAAACAACATAAAGGAACTCGTAGGCTCTGAAAAACAATTACCTTTCAAATATGTACATTTTGTTATTTGTCTCCAAGACAAAAAAAATGAAATACAAGCACCTCAATTTTCTGGCCTGACCAAACTCTCTAGACATGCTTTTTTACTGATCCTAGATCCCCTGCACCATGATCCACTTGAAGAATTACTACCTGTGTTTCAAAGCCAAGCTCACATTTTGCTTCTTTCTTAGGACAGTCAACCCATTTCCCAGGGGAGGAAGCATCATGGCACCCACAATGCCACTGTGCACACATCTCAACCTTCTGGAACTCTCAGCTACCTTTGCCTCCCACACTTCATTCAGTAGCCATGTTAAATGATGCCACATTTTGATGTGAGCCTTGTCTAGAACCACACCTTAGATTTGACCTTGGACCCCTAAGTTTGTCAGAGAACACTGGGAATTGTTTTTAACAGAAGCTTCTGTTGGTCTCCATCCTTTGTGAAAAATACAGACTTCACAGTAAAGAGTTTTCCATAGTGAGACTCCACTACCGCACATACAGACTGTGATGAGGGACATCGAAAAGGCCAACAGAGAGGGAAAGATATGAACCTGAGCTCGTGGGAAGTTCTTGCTGCCAACTGCCCCCAAGGCTTGTCTTCTCCTGTCTGTTTGTCCTGAAACTGAGTGGGTTCTGTAAGCAGTAAGTTCCTCTCTTAAACTCATTCAAGTTGGGTCTGTCACATAAAACCCCAATGTGATCTAACTAATACAGTTGCCAAGGTTCTGACTTTTCTTTTCTTTTTTCTTTTTTTCCTTTTTCGTGAGCCTAGACCCCCATCACAAACTGTCCTCTTCTGGAATGCAGGGAATGTGTGGTACCACCTGTTACGGTTTCCATGTGAAATGGCCTCCACAGGCTCTGGCTTTGAAATGCTTGGTCCCAGCTAGTGATGCGATTGCCGAAGGTTGAGGTCATACAACCTGTAGGAGGCCAAGCTTGACTGGAGGAAGTGGGTCACTGAGGGTGGGCCTTGAAGCTTTCCAGCCTGGTCCATTTCCTATTCGCTCTCCGCTTCTTGGGTATGGGTGCAAAGTGATGAGCTGCCTCATGCCCCTGCTGCTTCCCTGATGCATTGGTTACTTTCCGCATTGCTATAGCAACACCCACGTCAAATGCAACTCACTGAAGGAGACCTTATTTTGGCTCAGAGTTTGAGGGTAGAATCCATCATTTGGAGGAAGTCACAGCAGAAGGAACACGAGGGAGTCCACCACCTTGTTTGTGTCCACAATCAGGAATCAGTGAGTGATGAATGCTAGTGCTCAGCTCACCTTTTTATTTTCTTCAGTTCAGGAATGGTGCTAGACACAGAGTGAATTTTCCCACCTCAATTAACCTAATCTAGAAACTCTTATAGATGAATCCAGGGACTTATCTCCTGTCTGACTGACAATACAAATCACCATACCTATCATAAAGGACTGTATCGCCTCGAACTGTGAGCCAAAATGAGCCTTCCCGGAGTTGCATCTCCCTGGGTATGTGATCACAGATAACAAGAGAAGTAGCTAATCTATCATCTCCAATGCTTAACATATGCCTTAATTACTGTCCTGCTGTGAAGCGACACCATGACCAAGGCAACTCTTATAAAAGAAGTCACTTAACTGGTGGCTTGCTTACAGTTCCAGAGGGTGAGGCCATGATCATTTTGACAAGAAGCAGATGGGCATGGCACTGGAGCAGTAGCTGAGAGTTTTATATCCCGATCCGAAGGCAGCAGGCAGAAAGAGAGAGAACAGTCTGTGATGGTGTGGGCTTTTGAAACCTCAAAGCCCACCCCCAGTGACACATCTCTCCCAACAAGACCATACCTCCTAATCCTTCCCAAACATTTCTACTAACTAGGGACCAAGCATTCCAACATATGAGCCAATGGGTGCCACTGTCATCCAAACCTCCAAAGCATGAATCTTGACATCAACTGTCCATTACATGAACAAGAAAATGAGTCAGTACCTGAGCTAAGTAAATATACCACAAAACAATGAGCCCAAACATGAAGCCAATTATTCTACCAGTGGTGATCAGTATTTTTAACCTAACCAAAATTATACATACTATTGCCATTTATTTAGGTCATAACTAATTTACATAAGCAACAAAAAAAGGGAGATGAAGTAGAAAACATACCCAGATACACATAATTAGCCATAGAAATAGTTATTTATCCTGCTTGTGGCTGGTCCAATGACAATTTGTTATTATTATACTAAGTGAAATAAAAACCAACACCTCCTAAGTTTGCCACAGCTTCAAATTTGGAAGCCACCATGAAACAAAACTTATACAACTAAAAGCTTTTATTTTATTTACTTTTACTTTTGGTTTATAAAATAAGGATGTGTGCCTACTAATATATGTTTCCTCAGTATGGTGGTTTCTCAGAAAATTGGGAACCAATCTACTTCAAGACCCGGCTATACCAATCTTGAGCATATACCCAAAGGATGCTCAATCATACCACAAGGATACTTGCTCAACTATGTTCATAGTGGCGTTATTCATAATAACCAGAACCTGGAAACAGCCTACATGTCCCTCAACCAAAGAATGGATAAAGAAAATGTGGTTCATTTACACAATGGAGTACTACTCAGCAATAAAAAAAAAAAATGACATCATGAAATTTGCAGGCAAATGGATGGAAATAGAAAAAAAATCATCCTGAGTGAGATAACCCAGACCTAGAAAGACAAACATGGTATGTAATTACTCATAAGTGGATATTAGCTGTAAAGTAAAGGATAACCATGCTACAATCCACAGACCCAGAGAGGCTAGGTAACAAGGAGAACTCTAAGAGGGATACATGGATTTCCCTGGGTAGAGGAAATAGATGAGATCTCCTGGGTAAACGGAGGATGGGGAGGTGGGGTAGGGTGTGGGAACATGAGGGATAGGGTTGGTAGAGTTGGGGATGGCACCAAGTGGGAGAGTAATAAAAGAGATATTTATTATTTGTTTGTTTGGTTTGATTTTTCAAGACAGGGTTTCTCTGTGCTGCCCTGGCTGTCCTAGAACTCATTCTGTAGACCAGGCTGGCCTCAAACTCACAGAGATCCACCTGCCTCTGCCTCCCAAGTGCTGAGATTAAAGGCATGTGCCACCACCGCCCAGCTGAAAGAGCTATGTTGATAGAGGGGGCCCTTTGAGGGTTAAGAGAAAACCTGGTGCCAGGGAAAGTCCGAGGAATCCACAAGGATGACCCCAGCTAAGACTCCTAGCAATAGTGGAGAAGGTGTCTGAGCTGGCCCTCTGTAATTAGATTGGTGAATACCCTAATTGTCATCATAGAGCCTTCATCCAGTACCTGATGGAAACAGATGCAGAGATCCACAGTCAAGCACTGGGTGAAGCTTCAGGAGTCTAGTCAAAGAGAGGGAAACCACTATACTGAGGAAACAGATATTAGTAGGCACACATCCTTATTTTATAAACCAAAAGTAAAAGTAAATAAAATAAAATAAAAGCTTGTACGAGCAAGGGGTGTCAAGATCATGACAAGGAAACCCACAGAGACACAGACTTGAGCTCGTGGGAGCTCTTGGACTCTGGACCTGCATGGGACCAACCTAGGCCCTCTACATGTGGGTGACAATTGTGTAGCTTGGTCTGTTAGTGGGACCCCTAGCAGTGGGATCAGGAGCTGTTTCTGTCCCATGAGCTGGCTTTTTAGAACCTGTTCCCCATGCTGGGATGCCTCGCCCAGCCTTGATGCAAGGGGAGGAGCTTGGTCTTGCCTCAGTGTGATAGGACATGCTTTGTTGACTCTATGGGAGGCCTGGCCCTTTCTGAAGGGAGGAGAAGTGGATGGGGGGGCGGGATAGACAGAAAGTGGGAAGAGGAAATGGGAAGAGAGGAGGGAGGGGAAACTGTGGTTGGTATGTAAAATAAATGAAAATTTTTAAGAAAAAAAAGAAAAGGCCATGTGAATTTGGACTTTGAAAAAAAAATAAAATGTTTCCATCCATCCACATGAATATTCAAAGACACAACATTTCTAATATTACAAAATCTTTAAAATATGATGAAGATGTCCTTGTAAAGATATATCATAAAACCATTGTGTGAAAGGTTTCTTACACAGGATAGATTTTTTTTTAAAGAGATAGAAGTGTGCTTAAATCAGGATAGCATAGCTAATTTATAGTCTTTTCCCATCTAAAAAAAAAAAACAGAAGCAAAAAAGCATACTAGGTGCATACATGCTGCTGCTGGTAAGGGGCTGAACTTTGCACAGTGCATAGCTCATCTATCCAGTTCCTTTTATTCCCCACTCAACTCAGTTCAATTCGGAAGAAAAATGAGATCTTGGGCTTTAGAACTTCCCAGGACATATAGTACTCAGAGTCCAAATCTGGCTTCTGCTTTTGTCAAAATGATCATACATTCCAGATTTCTAAAATCAGCCCACACCAGATGGATTTTTCCAGTTTTCTTGGGTCTAAACTTGAAGACCAAAGGAAATACCGTGAGCAGCCCCAGGGCTGGGATGTGGGAAGGTTCTCTGGGGCTTTACAAACAACCACTTTGTGTCCAATCAGCTCGATTCAGCTGGCAAGAGGCTTGCTATGCAGCTGTGGGGAGGTGCACAGCCAGCCACTCACGACCATAGCTGCTGGCCAACTATTCCCGCCCACCCCCACCCCAGCCACACTCATCACAATCAACGGTGTTTATGCCTCGAGGTATTCTTTCAATGTTGTTGATGCTTCAGTCCTGAGACCTCTGGAAAGAGATCGATGCCAACTTCAGGAACCTGGTGAACATTCAATCCAATGCCAGGAAGTCTTGATTTCTATATTAAGTTCCTCGTGTGCATCTCATGTCTTATTCCACATTGTCTCTTGTGAGAATGAAAAAGTGCAGTCGCCCTATTCCCTGAGAAGCTGGACTCATCATACTTGGAGAAAACTGTCCACTTAATAGCTTCAAGATCTTGTTTTATGATCATTGCTGCTCGTGTGAGCCTTGGTAGGGTTACTCCCAGTGTTTGTCAACTGTTTTGTCCAAAGCTGGGTATAATAACAAGTGTCCGTACACACTTCAAGAAATCTCTATAACAGTGCGCTACCAGAGTTTAGCTGTGATGAGAGTCCTATAGTGCAGTGGTTCTCAAATTGTAGGTCATAACCCCTTTGGAGGTCAAAGGACCCTTTCACAGGGGTCACCTAAGACTGTTGGAAAACTCAGGTATTTACATTACAATTCATAACAGTAGTGATATTATAGTTATGGAGTAATATCAAAATAATTTTATGGTTGGGGTCACCACATGAGGAAGTGTATTAAAGGGTGGCAGCAGCCTTAGGAAGTTGGGGAGCACTGCTATAGTGCTTTCCCTGGCATTAAGGCTACAGTCCTTTCAGAAAGGAGTGTGGGTATGCCCTGCCCTCGTTTGCTGCTGAATCTTCCTTTTCACCACACAGAAGTATGGAAATACACCAGGCCAACACAATTCCATTTTCTTCTATTCAAATTTACAACCCTGAACCCAGGGTTATAACGAAATAGTGTAGCTAGAAGTTTTCCTGTGTCCTGTCTGGTCTGCCAGACATTCAGTCCCAAATAAACACACAGAGGCTTATATTAATTACAAACTGTATGGCCTATGGCTTAGGCTCATTACTTACTAGCTCTAACAACTTAACCCATTCCTATTAATATATGTTTGCCACCTGGCTTCATGGCATTGCCTGTTCTCTCACATCTTGCTTCTCCTGGTGGCTGCTGGCAGGGTCTGCCTGACTCCACCCTTCTTCAGTTTGAATGTCCCGCCTAACCTTATTCTGCCTTGCCATTGGCCAAGCAGCTTTATTTATCAACCAATGAGAGCAACACATATTCATAGCATATAGAAAGACATCCCACAGAAAAACAGATGGGTTTTTGTTGTTGTTGTTATTGTTTTGTTTTCTGTTTTTCTGTTTTATTTTGGTTTTGTTTTTTTTTTTTTTTTTTTGTGTGTGTGTGTGTGTGTGTGTGTGTGATTGCTCTGTTTTGGTCACTAAAGTAACAATACTTTTAAGAGATACACATTTAAAAGAAGAGTTAAAATAATTTTTACAATGTTTTGTGACTTTTTAAACCATGTAATCTTGAGCAAGTAACTCCTAACTCCCTGAAACTTGGGGGGTTTAGACTCATTAATACTTAATAACTATTTCTCTGTTTTCAAAATCCTGAAATTGTCATGTCTTGGCATACAAGTTGGCCAGCCATAAGATCTTAAATGAAACTTGTGTTTTAAATGATTGTTATGTATTTGAAGTTATTCAAACCACTGTAATCAGGCACTCTTTACTATAGCAACCTTCTGACCTAGGCCTCCATATTAGGCAACATGACGTAAGTGTTTATCTTTAGAGACCCCATAGTACCCTAAAGCTTATGATTTTTTTCTTAAGGAATGAATTCTAAGTACTGAAGTGGTCAAAACACAGTGTTCTCAGTAGTATAATTACTCGATTTCCTCCCAAAAAAATGTAAGTCGAGAATCCCCTAATGTAGACTATAACTTAGAAGCTTCTAAGATTAGCTTCCTGGCTTCAGGAATGTTTGGGTTTTAATTTATCATCACCAAATTGTGCTTTTTAAATAGATCATGTTTCTGTATTGACTCTTGAGCAGATAACACAGGTTAATTGGTTTTATTTGTTAACTTAGAGGCAAACCATAACATCTCAGAAAGCTTGGAACGTAAAATGGTCAGGTTAGGGCTTTTTTTTTTTTTCTTTCATGTATACCAGCTTGGGGGTGGAGAATCTTTCCTGTATCTGAACTTGACTTCTTTTAACTTTTGCCTTCTTCTGAAGTTCATGTCTCACACCCTTTCGTGCTGAACTTGCACTCTATGCAGTGAACTAACATTCCACAATTATCCTGGGAGCCTGAGATAGTTTCCAACTGGTGAATCATCCAGTCTAGAGGAGGCTCGGACTGTGAGAAATGGTTAGAGCTGTCACTCAGTAAACAGACTTGGGAAAGTTAAGAAATGAAGACAAAAGAGGAAATAAGAAGTAAACAGACAGACACACCTGAGGAGGGTGGAGGCAGGGGTGAGCACACACCTGAGGAGGGTGGAAGCAGGGGTGAGCACACACACCTGAGGAGGGTGGAGGCAGGGGTGAGCACACACAGTGGTTTTTACAAACTTCACAGACAAAAAAAAATTAATATGCAAATTACACTGATTGCGTCTTCTGCTTACAGTTTTTACTTTTTGTAAAAGATGTTTGAAATCCAGGGTCAAATTCCAGCACAAGTGAGACTCCTCCCAGAGTAAAGACACATTTCCTGGGTGGGGACAGGCTGGGTGCTTGATCAAAGCTCTCACTGCTCTTGCAGAGGACCCAGGTTCAGCTCCCAGCACCCATGTGGGGCTGCTCACAACACCTGTAACTCCAGCTCCAGGAGATCTGATTGCCTCTTCTGCCTCCACAGGTACCTGCACATGCAGAAACACACATAGATAGTAAAATAAACATCAGGAAGAGCCTATTTTAAAAGCAAATGTGATATTATTTCTTAGTTTAACAGTACGATGTGAAGGAATAAAGTTGATTTGGGGCTTCATAATTTTTTTTGTTTTGTTTTTTGAGACAGGGTTTCTCTGTGTAGCTTTGCACCTTACCTGGAACTCACTTGGTAGCCCAGGCTGGCCTCAAACTCAGAGAACCGCCTGGCTCTGCCTCTCAAGTGATGGGATTAAAGGCGTGCGCCACCGCCGCCGCCGCCCGCCCGGCTTTACTGACATTGTAACATAAAATTAATTTTGTCTTTTAAGAACGATCCATTTTCTCCTTTTCATTAAGCTGGACAAACTTTTCATTAAGTGAGAAGTGCGTGTCCGAAATGTTAAAGTCCATGTAGAGAAAGCATCCGCACTCATGAACACCTCTCACATCCCAGTGTCGGATGTGATAGGTGAGGACAGCTGGCTGGCAAAGCACTGCCATGCAGGCTTGAGGACCAGATCTGAGGTCCCCAGAATCCAAGTTCATCTATGTGGTGTCCACTTCGGCCGCCTTTCTACCTACTCTCTTGAGTTGTTTCTTTCTTACTGTCTGTGGGGTTCCCCAACACATCATGATTATGAGTCCTTTGTCAGACAATTGGCTCAAACTGCTTTCTCAATCTATGACCATGTCTTTTGATAAACAGAGGACTTACTTTTGTTTCCTTGATTGTATGGCTGTTATCTTACATGACTGATTCTTGTTTTTAACAAGTTTGCCTCCTGAAGTAGGAACAATGGCCAGCTGTAATTTTTCTACTCAGTTCCAGTGGGAAACTTGTCTGCTCTTATACTGATATCATATTCTCTCAGTTACTTGCAGTATCTTCATAAATCTTGATGTTAGAAATATAAACAGTTCATGTTTATTCTGCATCGAGGCCACCCTTTCTATTCCTTGCCTTTTGTATTTTTATGTGAATCTTATAATCTTACCGATTTTAACCTCCTAAAAAAAGACCAGAATTTCAGTAAAACATTGACTTCATAAATTAATCCAGCAGAACTTGGAATATCAAGTATTGAATCTTCTAGTCCATAAACATGCTGTTTATTTTGGCTCTATTTCAACTGTTCTCAGTGATATTTAAAAGAAACCAGATAGCAACATTGTATTGCATGGCAAGATCACTCTTCTGTGTTTCTTGTGACAACAGTAAGTTGTAGTTGAGTGCTCAGGCCATCTTCATGCTTACTGATTCATTAGGTTGACTCAAGAAAAAAAGCACATGGTCATTGTCATGGCCACAATTTGATACTGAAGATGAATACAAGAGAAACTGACACACCCGAAACCAAGTCCAGGAGCCAGAGATTCTCTATGAGAGGATTCTCACAGGACATGCCACATATTCAGCAGTAAACTTGAGGACACACTCGAAAAGTGTGCAACAGGGAAACTCACCAAAGAATCAGAAACCACTGTATATCAGTCTCAATACATAGTGTACACATGGATTACAGTAGTGCATGCATGGATCGCAATAATGCATGCACAGATTAGAATGGTTCATGCATGGATCACAATAGTGCACATTTTAGAATAGTTCATGCATGGATCACAAAGGTGCACAGATTAGAATAGTTCATGCATGGATCACAATAGTGCACAGATTAGAATAGTTCATGCATGGATCACAATCGTGCTCAGATTAGAATAGTTCATGCATGGATCACAAAGGTGTGGTAGTATTCTAATTGTACTGAAATGTGATTTTGATTGTATGTTAATAAATAAAGTTGCCCGGGGGTCAGAGCTATTAGAGCCATAGAAAGAGCATGGCAGTGGTGGCACACGCCTTTAATCCCACAGATCTCTGTGTGTTCAGGAATACAGCCAGCATTGGAGACATACGCCTTTAAGACCTAGAGGGCTGTACTTACAGACAGTGATGAGGCAGTCACGTGTTTGGGTTTACAACCAATGAGAAGGCAGAATGACTTTGAAATGACTGACACACAAGGAAATAGCTCTCTTTCAGGAAGCTGGGACACAGCAGGAGGGAGGGTGAGATTTTAGCTCTGAGCTCTGACCTCTTGGCTTTCTCTTTTACATTGTTTCTGTGTTTCTTATTTAATAAGACGGTTGGTTACATCAACACAAAGGTGCACAGATTAGAATAGTTCATGCATGGATCACAATAGTGCACAGATTAGAATAGTTCATGCATGGATCACAAAGTTGCATACACAGATTATATAAATACATGTATGGATTACAGTAGTGCATGCATGGATTGCAATAGTATGTGTGTATGCATTAGAATGGTTCACGTATAGATTAAAACAGTATATTCATTCAGTCTTGAACTTTCTGAGTACCTGATGGTTTTCTTTCAGTAGAAATTTTGATGTCTTTCCTTCAGTTGGATAAAAATAGAGCACAATAATTTTATCCAATGTCATTTCCTGTGGGCTTTGGATGTAGGGTATAGTATGAAAAGGGTCGAATATTTCTTTCCTCTTCGAAACTCACTGAAATGGACGGAGAGCTATATAGCACTCTGCTTGTCACAGTGGCCACACACAGCTGAGCATTCCTAAGCAGAGATGTGGGCACAGTCCTGAATTTGGTTTACAACTGCTGGTCAATTGTCTCATCCCAACACAGATTGAGAATGCCTGTTCCTGACAAAAAAATAATCCTCTCTCTCTGTCTCTGTCTCTCTCTCTCTCTCTCTCTGTGTGTGTGTGTGTGTGTGTGTGTGTGTGTGTGTGTGTGTGTCTCCACATGCACTTACCAATTAGACTAGCTGTCCAGTGAGCCACAGGGACATGTCTGTTCCCGGCTCCCAGTGCTGGTTCTATAAGGTTGTAAATCCATCTCCCCAGCCTGATCGGTATTTTTGGCCTATGCTCTCTTATCAACTCTTTACTGTCATCTTATCCTTTCTTGGTAACTTTTTATTTTAAAAAAAAGAGGCTAACTTCATTGGCATAAATTATTCATATCTTTTGTACAGGTGACATAAACCCACATAGTTAAAGGAAGAAGCAAGTTGTTGATGTAGTAAAAAGAGAGTGCTTTCCATAGCTGACTTGGGCATGTCGGAAGCCATCACAACTCTTCCCTTGCCTTTCTCCATAAGTGTCTTTCTTCACTCTCATACCCAACGAATTGCTCTCTCTGGTTGTCTGGTGCACACAGTGAACATCTGACCACAAAAATCTCCTGTGCTCCAGTATTTTAGAAATTAGTAGCCGTTGGAGGAATATTCACATCCTTAATCTCCCAAATAAGAAAAAAAAAATCCATCAGTAATCTGTATTATTGTCCAGTGAAAAGCTGGTCCCACAGAAGATGGCTATCAGATTGAATGGTGGGGGTGGTTGGATGGGACCCCTCAGCTGGGGCTGGGGTCATCTGTGAATCTCACAAGCCAGGTTGTATATGGGGCACCCTGACCACAGCCCGCCCTCACTACTTCACACATACACTAACCACCAATGGAAAAGAGAGCTCTTCCTGTGATCTGTCCAGGCATGGTGGCACACTCCTGTAACGGAAGGACTCGGGAGGCCTAGGCAAGGGACTCGCTAGCAGTTCCAGGTCGGCCTGGCTACACAGAGTGACTCTGTCTCAAAACTGAGAACTGAAAATGGCAGGTGGGGATTTTCAAAGTATAAAGAAACACGCCCTTTGCCTTGGCAGAGCACTCCTGCCAAATTCCACCTCGGGTTTCTGGTGGTGTGAATAAGAGAGAATCCTAGGCAGCCAGGTGAAGTCGCACTTGGGAGGCAGAGGCAGCCAGATCTCTGTGAGTTCTAGGACAGCCAGTGCTAGGAAATGAGACCTTGTCTCAAAAAAAAAAAAAAAAGGAATGCTACAGGAGAACCATCCTGTGATTCTGCCCCCTGCCAAGTCTACCCCGGAATCTATCCAATCTCAGAAATCTCTTCACATGTGATGTGTATTAGTTGTCAGAGTTTGGGTGCCGTGACCTGTCCGAGGCTGCTGCCCTCCCTCAGGTTTGCTGGAACCTGCTCGCCTGGGTCAGGCTGCAGCCTTCAGCCTCCCTGGGAGAGCAGCCTTGGCTCCATGTACGGATGAGACTCCTTAAAATGATTGCTCACACACTTGGAAGATAGAGGTAGGAGGACCAGGAGTCCAAAGTCATCCTCCTCTGCCTTGTTCTGGGATAGCCTGGTCTATATGAGAAAAAAAAGAAAACTAAAATCACACAGCACAGACGGGAGGCTGCTCCTTCCTTCAAAGATGATGAATAGGGAGGGCAAAAAAGTTCCATGCCCCGCCGGGCAGTGGTGGCGCACGCCTTTAATCCCAGCACTCGGGAGGCAGAGCCAGGCGGATCTCTGTGAGTTCGAGGCCAGCCTGGTCTACAGAGTGAGATCCAGGAAAGGCGCAAAGCTACACAGAGAAACCCTGTCTTGAAAAACCAAAAAAAAAAAAAAAAAAAAAAAAGTTCCATGCCCAGCAGACACAGAGCCTTGGAAGAGGCAGAGATCTTGCTGGCAGTAGCTTGTTTTATTTTGTTTTCTCCCACTCTCCCTGCCTGAGACCTCTGAAGTCCTTGCTTTGCGTCTACCTAGATGTAGCATGAATCTTAAAGGGTCTTATGAATAAAATCAAACCTGAAGCCAGTTATTGGATGAACGCTGGAAGATCAGAGAAGCAGAACAAGCTACAGCCACCTCACCTCGACAGTTCCTCAGCTGATCCTGTTTCCTCAGACTGGAAGCCTCTGTGTCCTCATCCAAATGGATCTCAGCTGAACTTCTGCTAAAAGCCTGAAAGCTTAACCAGGCTCTAGTTCCTAGTTTTCACACCTTATAATACCTTCCTGCCATCACTTCCAGGGATTAAAGGCATGTGTCACCATGCCTGGCTGTTTCCAGTGTGGCCTTGAACTCACAGAAATCCAAACAGATCTCTGCCTTCGTAATGCTAGGATTAAAGGTGTGTTTGCCACCATTTTCTAGCCTCTATATCTAGTGGCTGTTCTGTTCTCTGACCCTAGACAAGTTTGTTAAGGTGCACAATATATTGGGGAACACAATATCACCACACCTAGAAGCTGGGGGAAGCTTATGGCTCTGCTGGAGGTCTGGAAGGAAGCCCTTCCCCAGGGGGCCCTCTGGTTGGTTCTCCAGGTGAGATGTTTAAAACCTGATGCTCATTGCCCAATTCTTTTCTCAACACACCCAAAATCATTTTTGATGAAAATTCCAGTGTCCAAGCCAAGGGGATAGGATGGCCCTTAATCCTTCGGCAGGGCCGTCATTTGATCCCTGGAAGTGTTGGAGTGGCTATCAGATGTCGGCAGGCCGGAGGAGGAAGTGGAAAGCTAGCTGTTGTTTCTAAGTTGGCCCAAGACTCTGTGAACAACCTCTCCCTGACAACTGCTGGCTGTCCAAGCTGCTCATTGGCATCAAGTCCCCTAATCCATTGTTGCTTCATTGCTACACATTTTATTGATAAAGCTGAATGGTTCTGCGGTCCATGCTTTGCCTTTGCCCTGTCGGAGATCTTTGTGACTTAGGGAAGGCTCAGCTTTACCTCCTGTGCACTCTCCTACCTTTTGCTTGGCTTGTCAGTGAAATGTTGAGAAGCTGTGTTGCGAGATGAAATGGAAAACGAATGAAACAACTTGGTGATTTTAGTTTTCATAATTGTTTTTATTTTCTATCTGACTTCCAACTGTTGAAAGGGCTGCTCACCAAATGGCTGCGTGTTCAGGGAATCTCTGTCCCCTAGGTCAGAAATGTTCACATTCCAAGCCACTCAAGGCCTAATCATTGGTCTTACTTAGTCCCAGCTTGTCACCATGGTAACCCCAGCTTCCTGTCACACTGAATTCTGGAAGCCACTGGTGCCGGCCTGGTCAATCTGCTGCCCAGAAGCCTGCTTTGGCTCTGGCTCTGAGATTAAGGGGTACATTATCTTCATAACTGTCTGAATGGAGGTGGCTTCTCCATGCTCAGTGTGTGACAGATCCCTCTCCTTTCAGGTGCTACAAGTGAATGTACCCAGGGCAGTCAGCCCATCGCTGCGAACACTCATGTGCTACTTAGTGTTGGGATGTTAGCTGGCCTGTCTGGATCTTCTATTCTTTTATAGCAGTTTGAAGTTCCTGTTCCATAAATCCAAACACCTTTTGGGGATACTAACGTCATTTGGATCATAAATGTCCACCAATGGCCTACATGCTAAAGGCCTGTGGAGCTTATAGGAGGCGGGACCCAGTAGAGGGAAGCTAGGTCGTTGTAGGTAGGTCAGTGAGTGGGATTTTAGGATCCCAGTCCCAGCTTCCTTCCTCACCTCTGGCGCTCTCTTCTTCCTTGGCCACCATGAGATAAGCATTCCCCACTCCCCATATTTCCACCATTGTTACCTTTCAACACAGTCCCAAAGAACCAGAGCCAAGTTAACTATGGTTAAAACCACCCACCAAATGTATTTTTCTTTCTTTGTTGATTTACCTCGGGTATTTTGACAGAGCTACAGAAAGCTGACTACTGTGCCCCATCTTCAGGCTTCAGAAGTGTAACCTATAATTTATCACCTATTCCTTGTGAGACGAAGAAATCACTCAAAGTTATCAAGATCTCTGAGACTCCACTGGATGGACAAACACACCCAACAGGAATCTGTTGCCTTCTCAAAGCCTAGGCAGACCCAAATGCCGAATGCAGAAATTATATTATTCTCTCTCATGCCCACAGAAGGGAAGACTTCCGCGTCCAATGGCTACCTTTTCCAGTTCTTCAATGAAGACTAAGGAAAACTCCGCTCACCTGTCCTCGGTCCTCCTCAAGTCTCCAGGGACACCACTGTTGAGAACACGGGATGTCCACATGGCCATTTACTGAGGTCTGTGCTCCACCAACAAGCTGGTGCTGTAGTCCTCTCTTGCTGCAGCCCACACTCTGCTCTTGAGGGCTGCCCTGTCTCTAGGGGTCCTCTGCTCCATCACAGGCAGGGTAGGGAGAAGGATCGTCTGTCTTTGTTCATTCCAAAGAGACAAGAGAGTCTTCGACAGAAAGACTGTCACCTCCAGCCAGCTAAGGGAAGCCAGAAGTAGTTGTAATCCATCATTGATTTTCAAAAATTTGTGGTGTTTTGCTCTTGATGATAATAATGTTTGTTAATCTGATGGAGCAGAAAGAGCACCTGGCCTACATCCCGGCCCTAATTTTTCAGTTGAACTTTCACTTTTTTTTTTTTTTTTTTTTTACATAGAATTGTGTACCCAGGCTGGCCTCAAACTAGCTGTAGAAGACCTTGAATCCTGGATTCTCCACCCTCTACCATCCAGCTGCTAGAATCACAGTAGTGTGTCACCACTCCTGGATTCTATGTGGTGCTGTGGGAGGACCCAGGACTTCGTGCATGCCAGGCAGCATTCTACCAGCTGTGCTGTGGGAGGACCCAGGACTCCATGCATGCTAGGCAGCATTCTACCAGCTGTGCTGTGGGAGGACACAGGACTTCGTGCATGCCGGGCAGCATTCTACCAGCTGTGCTGTGGGAGGACCCGGGACTTCGTGCATGCCAGGCAGCACTCTACCAGCTGTGCTGTGGGAGGACCCGGGACTTCGTGCATGCCAGGCAGCGTTCTACCAGCTGTGCTGTGGGAGGACCCAGGACTCCATGCATGCCAGGCAGCATTCTACCAGCTGTGCTATGGGAGGACCCGGGACTTCGTGCATGCCAGGCAGCGTTCTACCAGCTGAACCACCACATGTCAGAACAGCCCACTTTGCTTCTGGAGCACAGCTTCTTGTCTGAAAAGGAGTGGGCTAGGAAAGAGGGACTGTAATTGTTTTACGAGAAGATGCTTCTTCATCCCACCCTCCGTGAGACTGCTGTGGAGGAGAGAAGGATGTGATGCTGTCCCAGGCTACAGGTGACAACACAGTGGCTCAGAGCAGGACAAAGGAAGTAGAGCCTCTAGCTCAGGCAAGGACAGCCAGGTGCAGGATGCACTGAGAACTGCCAGAGCCTGGTCCACATCCCAGCACCAGTTGACCTGCAGTGGTGCTGATGGTGGCAAAACCATCTAAGCAGTTTCTCCAGCATCTCCACAAAGACCTGCAGCCTCTGTCCCATCTATCCAGAGGTTGTGTGTCTGATAACAAGATGCATATGTGTGAAGTCCTGCCAAATAGCATGTGCTGATAGGAACTTTTATCCTCAGCTGACAGTCTCTTGTCTGTTTATAGTCACCTGGTGTCAATGGTTCAGCCACTGTGCTTCTGAACACGTTTCCACTTCTGTTTGTCAAAATTCGCCTATACACTTTAATGCCAGCATTCAAAAACCTACATGCTGTAGAGAGTGCTACTGAGTGAGCCTCTGTGTGTCACCTGCAGCCTGGCATAGGTCACACTCCCTTTTCCTCCCAGGAGTCTTGTGTAGGGTGAAATAAAGAAGTGTCTCCTCAGAAAGCAATTGCAATCCCTTCTTTTCTCAGTGACTCCTCTTCAGAAAAGAAGCTGAGACCCAGGGCAGAAGTACAGCCAGCCTTCAGGGGCATGGCTGCGGGGAAGCGGCTGCAGGGGGATGGCTGCGGGCAGGCGGCTGCAGGGGAATGCCGGCGGTGGCGTCTGACCACAGCTGATGATTTTTTTTCTGAAACACTGGGACTAGTAGTGATATGTACAGTATGTACTAGTACAGATATGGGATTACATTTGAAATTCCTGTCTTTATGAAAGCCACAAAGGAGGTAGAAATTTTTTAGACCTGTCAAAGAAAATAAGCCCAGGCATGATGGTAGCCCTGTTATCCCAGCATTTCAGAGGTGGAAGCAGGAGGATCCGGAATGCAAGGTCATTTTGACCACATAGCAAGCTGGAGGCTATCTTTGGCTACATGGTAAGATCCACTCAAAACACAAGAGTGGAGAAGTAACTGCTGTATTCCCTGGTGGATTAATGCGATTCTTGAATCCTCAAAGTTCCAAGGCCCAAACTATCTTTGAGGAAAATTACTTCAATTGGCTTTACCTCTTTTTTTTTCCTTGCCCCTCTTGGGAACCCCAGAGTCTAGCGTTTGCCTGAGAAAGAAGAATCAGAATCAGGAGCTGTCCCTTACTGTGAAAGAAGTATGTTCCCAGTAGAAAAGCTGCAGGCTCAATGAAGCCACTGAGCCCTCCTCAGCCCAGGCAGCCACTGACATCATGAAGTTTGAGCACAGAGTGAGCAAGGGACCGGAAGCCCCGAGATTGCGATCGGCTGTAGGCCACTGCAGTAACACAACCCTGCTGTGCATTCCAGAAAACCCGAAAATTAAAGCCCTGATAAGATAACCAGGTAATTAACGAAGCAATTTCCCTTTCCGCTCACATGCCTGTGTTTACTTTTTAGTATAAATTATCCTCTTAAGCAATGCGTGTGCTCTCTTCCTGTAACCTTTGAGATTCAGCCCCACAGAGCAAGAGGGCCCACACCCCTACGTGTGCATTTTCAGTTTTTAGCTTACACATATAAGTACACAATATACATACATCTACATATGCATATACACACACATACAGACATACACACATATACAAATACACATGCTCAGTATACAAACACACATACACATGCACAAATGAGTATATACGTACACAAACACACATGTACATAGTCATACATACTTGCTTACATTATACATACACACAGACATAAACATGCACATATACATATACAAATGCATCCACACACACATATACACACACATGCACACAGAAACGCATGGACACATACACATATGCACACACACAGAGTAAACACAGCCAATGTTCTCGATTGTTCTTTTCTCAAGTATCATTTCTAATGAGCACATGACATTCTATGCTGCTGACTTTTGGATTAAAAGCATTCTTGTTCATTTTATATCCTCATGAGGTAAATTATTCAGAATTCCAAATTGGGCCAAGTCATCAATGAGGCGCTGGCCAGGGTCAGGCATTAAGAAATACGCTTCCCACCCATCTGCTCCATTCTGGCTCCTAAGCTGAAGGGTCTTTACAACTAGTGATTCTTTGTCAGGGAACACAGGCACAACGAGCTTTACGCAGTCCCGGAGAGAGCAATCACAGGAGACATGGGGAGGCAGGCAGCATGACAGCGGGGGTTGTAGTCTGAGCGACACAGTCGCCTTTGCAACTATGAGCCAGAAGTGCATCACTTCCGAATGAGATCACAGTCCAGTTCACTGGCAGCAGTTTCATCCCAATAACAGCTGTAAGGGACAGGGAAAACACACCCCACCCCAGACCCTTAGCTCAAGGATCCAACTGTGAGCAGGTCCCACAGACAATCCGAATTCTAGGGCTTTGCTCTGTAACGTCCTTGGTGAACAAGTGTCTACCTGGACAGCCTGAGACTCGGGAGATAGATGCCACTCTGTAGTAGCAGAGTCGATGGAAATGAACAGTTGCCTTTTGTGCACAGAGTGCCACTGTCCCCCTTCACAGCATGACCAGAATGATGCCCATTTCTTGTGGTCAAAAAACCACACATGTGTGTCTCTATCCATGTAATTTTACATGTATGTCTGGTATGTCTCTGTGTGTCTGTGTGTGTCTGTGTGTGTTGTGGTCTGTATCTATGTCTATATGTTTGTGTGTGTGTGTGTGTGTGTGTGTGTGTGTGTGTGTGTGTGTCTGTATATGTCTCTGTGTGTAGATTCATGTTTTTGTACAAATGCTTTAAGCCGTAAATGCCTTATTCCATTATTTCCTTTCCCTCCCTTTCACAAAGCACAATCAGTTTACTTCAGCTCCTAACCAGGCCACAGGCTCTGCAAATTCATGCCTACATTAGACAATAAAAGTGACAGCATGATCGCCCTGTGTCGGATTCCGAGTATAACAGACTTAACAATAAACCACTAGTCAATCAAGAAGACGCATGGACAATCAGAACTGTCAGAAAGCAGAAGGGTGAAAAACTTAAAGCAGAGGCTGGGGAGATGGCTCAGTGGTTAAGAGCACTGGCAGCTCTTCCAGAGGACCCAGGTTCAATTCCCAGCACCCACACAGTGGCTCACAACCACCTGTTACTCTACTTGGAGGGGATCTGACTGTCTTCTGGTTTTTATGGCAACAGACACACACATGGTGTACAGGCACACTTGCAGGCAAAACACCCATACACATACAATAAAAAAAAATACTCCCTTTAAAAAGAAATAAAAGGAGAAAAATAGATAATAAAATGATGGGGGGATGGGGAGAAGACACATGGGAAGCAAGGAAGAGGTGAAAACACCCTTTTGAAGTAAGGCATGATCAGGAGTCTGCGCCCGTCCGTTATTACAAAGTTACCCTACTTCCCTCCACTGTGGCATGTGTCCACCTACTGTGTGAGTCCGTTCCAGGAGCATGTGAGGAAAGGGGGTCTGGCCTCTGGCTGGGCAGTCTAGTGAAATGGGCATTCACCACGGGCCGGCTATCACTGTCCATCATATCTGAACACTTCTCCCTACTCCTTCATCTACAGTTTGGTATTTCAAACTCATTCTAACATTTTAAAAATTCCCTTTGCATAGAAGGGGAACAGCCTAACCATTCTGAAAAACCACCACCTTTACATTTAAATTTCCATTTATATTTCAGCCAGTTTGGGGTTATCATAGTTTTTGAGAAAGGGCTCTGAGGACACAGCTATATTTTCATGAGTTTGAACCCAACATGGCCTACATAGCTAGATTCTGCCTCCTAAAAAAATAATAGTAATAATAAAAATATAAGTTGCTAGAGGCAACTGGCAGAGGTTGGTATATAATGTCTACAGACTTCCATATTTTAAATGACAATTTGTGAAATTGGTCACCCTTTCCCCCATGACTGAAACGTTCAGTGAGTTCAGACTGAGCAGTCTGCTGACAATCTGCAAAGAAAACACACAGCCCGGGCTGCACAGGGAGGCAGGAAGCCCTTTCCTCCAGGGCCCGGGGTTTAAGCAAACATGTAGCCGGGGGCAGGATCTGTCTCCACCATCTTTCAGCACAAGTCAGGGACTTCCTGAAGAGAGGAAGAGCGACTTCCAGGCCCTCGGCCAGTGTGGAACCAGCCAAGCCCACAACGTCCAGCTCGCCACGGCCGCCCCTTCTACATGCTGCCTAGTCTGACTTCCCAAAGCAGGGGCTGAATGTGCTTGTTTGTGTCTCACCTCGTGGCTGGAGAACCCTGCCTTCTCCCCTTGAGGAGCCAAGAGGCTGCTGATAGACCACACAGTCCGGAGAAGCAAGTGGGGCCCCGGAGCTCCCCGACGGTTTCTTTCTCAGCGCTGGGAAGACAGCTAGCTATCAGAACACACGGGGAAAATGTCAACTATGGAATCAGAAATTTAAAATTTTCTATTAAGGTCTTGACATTTGGAGTTGATAGGTAGGTACATGATACCTCATTTGTCTCGAATTCATGTGTCAAGAAGAAACATTTGTAAGTCACCAATCTCATGGTTTAAATTACATCAGACTAAATTATCATGCCTGAAAGGATAAATACAACTTTAGGGATAAAACTTGTGAATTTTTCATTAAAATGGACAATTTTCTGCCAAAAAAGAAAGAAGGAAAAGGCTAAGGTGAATTGATGGTTTTCTGATGGACTTGAAAAACACCAATGGCAAAATTTTAGTCTGCACATGTGATTTCTACCAGACTAACAACAACATCTGCAATCTAAATCTCTCCTGGCTCAAGAGGATTCTAGATGTTATTGCTTAATGCTGAGATGGAGAAGAAGAAGCAGCCAGCCCATGCCAAACCTTCCAGATGTTCAGGAACCCATAATCCCCTCCCCAAGTAACAGGTTTTCATAACCCTCACTCTCTTATACTTGATATTTAGTACAATATTTAAATATTGTTATTTTAAAATACTCCCTTTTTAAACAGAAGAAATGAAGTAAAAATGAAAAATAAAATACACTTTGTTTTCTGTCCATGTAATAAAATATGCACTTGCTAAGGAGTGTAGAATGAGACAAGCCTTCCAGAAACAATCATCCAAGCCTTTACATGGATGGCAGCGCACCACATCTCCACAGGAAACAAATGGGCTACTGTTGCTTGTTTCCTATTTGGAAGCATTTATTAAATGCTTACAGGTTTCTATGAGACTTTTAACAGCCTGGCCCATTTTATTACAGGCCCTTCATAGCCATCTGTCCCACGTGTTCAGAGAGTCCATCATCTTAAGGAATGTTCTGTAGGAAAAAAAAAATGACCAAACAGGAAATACATGTAGCCAGCAAACAAGCTCTACTACAACTTCTTTTAAAAGCCCGTAAATAATGTAAAGATATGAGTTACAAGTTAGAAAACAGTTACCTTTGGAATAACATTGTATGTTGCTAGAGAGAGGGCTCCATGGTTAAGAGTACCTCCTTATCAAATCCATGAGGACCTGGATTTGGCTCCTGGCATGCCCGTGGAAGATCACAACAACCTATAATTCTATTCCAGGGAATCTGACACCTACTTCTGGCCTCCATAGACAGAAGATAAGCAGAGGGTATGCACACTTTCATTCAGGCAAACACACATACCGTAAAAATATAAATAAACAAACAAATAAATATATACTGCAAGTTTGACCATTTGGATGGTTAAGTTTTCTGAGAGGGATTCCAGTGCTGAGCCAACTACTTGGTAAGTCCTATAAAAGGAAACAAGGATTCCCTCACCACTGCCATCAGACCCAGGATCGCAGTGAAGTCAGCATGTGTGTTACACACCCTACCACACAAGGTGCTACACACGTGTGGCATTGACAAATGAATACCTTGTATCCTGCCATCATAGAGTTCAGTCCACCAGGAACATAGACTCTCTAGCCTGGCATAGTAAGGAAAGCCATGGTCACACAAAGGAAACACAAAGGAAAGGACTGTTGATATAGGAGACAAGAGAGCAGCCAGCAAGCAGGTGAGAGACTTGCCACCAGGATGCGCCATCACCACTGCCACCCACTGGATGCTGTCCCCCTAAGATCCACTGCCCAACCCCGTGCACCTGAACATCCTCCCAAGGTCAGCCCTCCCTGCAACCCCAGCAGACTACATAGGCACAGGCACAAGCCACACCAGTTGGAAGAACAGATGAGTAAACACCAGTGTAAGAATACATCCAACAACAGAAAGGGCAATAATGGCACCACCAGAACCCAGTGATCCTTCAAAAGCAAGACCTGAACATCCCAATGCAGCAGAAGCGCAAGAAGACAACCTTAAAAATAATTCTATGAAGATAATAGAGGCCCTTAAAGAGGAAAGAAAAATTTCCCTTAAAGAAATGGAGGAAAAGGAGCTGGGCGGTGGTGGTGCACACCTTTAATCCCAGCACTCGGGAGACAGAGGCAGGCGGATCTCTGTGAGTTCGAGGCCAGCCTGGGCTACCAAGTGAGTTCCAGGAAAAGGTGCAAAGCTACACAGAGAAACCCTGTCTCAAAAAACCAAAAAATAAAAAAGAAATGGAGGAAAAGACAAATAAAAAGTTGGAAGAAATCAGCAAATACCTTAAAGAAATGCCAAGAAAAAAACAATCAAACAGGTGAAGGAAACAGTTCAAGACTTGAACATTTAAATAGACACAAAAAATAAAACACAAACCGAGGGAATTCTGGAAATAGAAAATCTGGATAAGTGAACAGGAACTACAGATGCAAGGATCACCAACAGAATACAAGAGATGGAAGAGAGAATCTCAGGCTTTGAAGATACAATAGAGGAAATAGATTCATTGGTCAGAGAAAATGTTAAATCCAATAAATCCCTAACACAAAATATCCTGGAAATCTGGGATACCATGAAAAGACCAAACCTAAGAACAATAGAGATAGAAGAAGAATCCCAGCTCAAAGGCACAGAAAACGTATTCAACAAAATCATAAAAAGAAAACTTTCCCAACATAAAGAAGGACATGCCAACAAAGAAGCTTATATGTATAAGAAGCTTACAGAACACCAAATAAGCTAGACAAAAAAAAATCTTCTCACCACATATTAGTCAAAACACTAAACATACAGAATAAAGAAAGAATATTACGAGCTACAAAGGAAAAATACTAAGTAACATATAAGGGCAGATGTATCAAAATTACACCCGACTTCTCAATGAAGACTAAAAGCCAGAAGGTCCTGGACAGATGTTTTACAGACACTAAGAGATCACAGATACCAGCCCAGACTACTATACACAGCAAAACTTTCAATCACCATAGACAGAGAAAACAAGATATTTCATAACAAAACGAGATTTAAACAATACCTATTCACAAACCCAGCCCTACAGAAAGTACTAAAAGGAAAACTCCAACCCAAGGAAGTTAGCTACACCCACAAACACACCAGCAATAGATAATTTCACACCAGCAAAACCTAAAGAGAAACACACGAACACTATCACCACCACCAACAAAACCAAAAATAGCAGTAATTAACAATCACTGGTCATTAATATCTCTTAATATCAATGGACTCAATTCACCAATAAAAAAGACACAGGCTAACAGAATGGCTACAAAAACAGGATCTATCTTTCTGCTGTATACAAGAAACACACCTTAATTTCCAAGACAGACATTACCTCAGAGTAAAGGGTTGGGAAAAGATTTTCCAATCAAATGAACCTAAGAAGCAAGCCAGTGTGGCCATCCTAATATCTAACAAAATAGACTTCAAACTAAAATTAATCAAAAGAGAGAAGAACATTTCATATTTATCAAAGGAAAAATCCATCAAGATGAAGTCTCAACTCTGAACATCTATGCCCCAAATACAAGGGCACCCACATTTGTAAAAGAAACATAACTAAAACTTAAATCACACTTCAAACCCTACACACTAATAGTGGGCAACTTCAACACCCCATTCTCACCAATGGACAGATCTGCCCAACAGAAACTTAACAGAGAAACAAAAGAACTAACAGATGTTATGACTCAAATGGACTTAATAAACAGCTACAGAACATTTCACCAAACACAAAAGAATATACCTTCTTCTCAGTACCTCATGAAACCTTCTTTAAAGTTGACCACATACTCGGTCACAAAGCAAATCTCAACAGATACAAAAAAAAAAAAAAAAAGCTGGAATAGCCTCCTGTATTTTATCGGACCATCATGGCTTAAAGTTAGAATTCAACAACAACACAAATTACAGAAAGCCTGTCAGTCCCTTGTCACCAGCACACAGGCCAAGGAACTAGGAGAGGGGAACTGGTCCAAGCTTTCTTCTTATTCAGCTACCCCGACTAAGTTAAGATGAACTCAACTATGCAGCCTTATTAGCCTGAAGATGGCATATCTGCCCACAAAAGCGAACAGTATTGAGTTTCACGAAGAACTTGTATTGGTAAAAATTGTAACTGGTGGCAAAGGGGGAATTTTTGACAGCCAGAGAAGAGCAAGTAGTTAGTCATGGGTCTGAGCACAGGATACACCTACGGGTGAGGGCAATCCAGGTACACAGATGTGGGTCACATCTTCCATGTGTGCTCTCTTTGGAACATACCTGCTTGTTTCACATTGTCTCGTTTCTTTTCCTGTTTGTTCGGGCTCAGAGTTCAAGCACATAGTCCACTGTGTCAGGAAGTCAAAGGGCAGGAAGGAGCTCCTTGGTCGCACGGTGCTCACAATTGGAAAGCAGAGAGGGACAAAGGCCATGCTGCTGTTCAGCTCCCGTTTTCTCCACTTGCCGAGTCTAGGACCCTAGCCAGGGAACAGTGCTGCCCAGTTGGGCAGGTCTTCCCACCTTAATTAACGTAATCAAGATACTCCCCACCACAGGCATGCCCAGAGGCCTGTCTCTGGAGTGATACTAGATTTTGTCAAGGTGACAATTAGCACTAACCATACCATCTTGTCTAAAGTGACATCAAGTGTTCCTTTCCCCACCCCCAAAGCTCTTGTGTTTGGAGGCTTTGTTCCCAGTTGGCAGCACTATGGAGATATGATTGGATTGTGAGGTGCTGTCTTCACCAAGGGATTAATCAACCCATTAATTAGCTCATAGCTGAACTGGGACTTTAGGAGGAAGTAGGTCCCTGGAGGCACTCATTCTTGCTCTTTCTAGCGCTATTTCGTGGCCACCATAAAGTACACAGCCTTCCTCTAATGTGTCCTTCCATCAAGATGCTTCGTCCTTGTCCTGGGCTGAAAGCAATACAACCAATCAGCTGTAGAAAGGGACCCTGGAACCATGAGTCTTTCCTCCTTCAAATCAACTAACTCAGGCATTTTTGTTAGCGTGATAAAGGGCAACTAATTCAGAAGCTTAAATACACTATTTCTGTGAGTATGGCAGGAGCTGTGTTTATCTTGAAATATGTTCGCAAATCTACACATGCAAACTAATCTCACTTCTTTATGTTTCCTACACCCATGTACATAAAAATCAATTAGCCAGAAGACTGGAAAAGATATTTGGAAAAGAATTTGTCTAAGAAGGGCATAAATGTCAGGGGTAGTGGGGCACACCTTTAATTCTAGCACTTAGGAGGCAGAAGAAGGCGAGTCTCTGAGTTCAAGGCCAGCCTGACCCACAGAGTGAGTCCCAGGACAGCAAAAATCCTGTCTCAAAAGGGAGAAGGAGGAAGAGGAGAGGAGGAGAGGGGGAAGAGGAGAAGGAAGAGAATGGCATAAGAAGAAAATGGAAGAGAAACACTCCCAGACCTAACACATCTGCACAATCACACAGTACGTGGTACACTGTTATGGGCGGGGCCTGCACTGCGTCTCATCCAGTGTACATTGATCGTACTGATATTTTCTCTGGTTTTCAAATGAGGATCTCATCCAGTGTACATTGATCCTACTGATATTTTCTCTGGTTCTCAAATGTGGAGACTGAGGTGTGGGGACTAGCAGAGCTGCCGAATTGAGATCACACAGGTGATAAATGATGTCACTAGGGGCAGCGGAACCCAGACCCCTAAGAGGAAGCCACATAAAGCGCTAACGTGGAGTGCAACTGAGATCCTGTGGCAAGAGCAAAAGGCATCCCCACAGTTGAATCTCACATGCAAAGGAAAAATTCACTGATTCTCCGAGTGTCAGAGAAAATCTGTCATCTATGCTGTCTACCATACGCTGAGTACAGAAGCATCGTGAGGCAAGAGGGACCCACCGATGCCACTGGAGCACGCTGATTGGCCCGTGAAAATCCATAGAGAAGCAGCAGCAGCATGGATTTATAAAGAACAGACGCACAGTGTAACAATGTTCGATATGCTTGTGTTGATAGTGCCGTCTAAAAAGACACCGCCGTCCTCGCAAGGGCAGCTGCAGAAAGGGGTTTCCAATGGAAGCTCCCATGGGACAAGTGAAAAAAAGCACTTTGGGAAAGGGCTCCTGTCCTCCAAAGCAAATTCATAATTACTTTCAGGAACTCTGACCAGGAGTCCATTTATTCGATACTTTTTAGCCACAACAGACATCCTCCATGGCCTCCTGGTCCTGAACACATATTTGTATTTAGAAAGAGTTCATCTGTCTGTTGGTCTGGTTGTTCTATGAAACATATTGCCAGGAGTATTATTATATGACATAATTTACCACTTACTCCAAAATATAATGCTGTCAGCTTCAAGAGGACAGTCCGTGAAGTCATTTTTTTTACCCTTAATGTCCATATTAATCATTTTAGGAATAATGTCTTTATAATCTTAATTAGTACCTGCTGATGTGTGGTATTTTTAAATGATTAATGTATATTTTTATTCCAAACATCTCAAAATTCAGCCAGCAAATCTTTATGAAATGCCTAACTGGTCAATGAACTGTAAAAAATATTTAAGTGGTAAATACAATTTAAGCAGAAATATAGAACCTTAAAATTTAGTCAGCACATCCTCTGAAACTCTCGTGGGCAAAGCATAGTTGTTTTTAACTTCTTGTAAGATTGATTTTTATGTGTATGCGTGTTCTGCCTGCATGTATGTATATGCACCACAAACATGCAGTGCCCATTGGAATTCCAGGCAGTATGGAGTGTCTCGTGGGTGCTGGGAACAGAACCTGGGTCCTCTGCAGGAATAGTCAGTACTTGTAACTGCTGATTCTGCTCTCAGGCCCCTCAAAGTGACAATTTTTAAAATAAACTAGCAAGCTGATTTTTCTGTCTCTAAGGACTAATTGCTATTTTTTTTTTATTTAACCATACTAAGAAATCTAGCCCATAATAAGATTTCTATTTCTATAACAATGATAAAAATTTTGCCTGGATACTTTTGCTTTTTTCTTTCTAAATGCAGCAATGATCTAAGTTTCTGAGGAAAAAAAAATCACAGAAGACTTGGGGTTTTTTGTTTTGTTTTGTATTTTTTAGTGAAACTGTTACATTGTCAGGTCCTAATTTCCACGGTGAACAGTCCACTGGCTGGCATGTTCCACCCTGACTAAAGACAAAAGACTTTCAACCCACTGACTACAAAATGGAAATGTCTGTTTCTTCTTTCAGGAAACAAACCACCACCCAGTGATTAAAACTCCCCACAGTTGTTCTTAAGAAGCTTTAACTGTTAAAAAAAAAAAAAAACTTTTTTTTTCTATTTTTACCAGAAATTGCCCTCTCCACACAAACACGGTGGCTAGCTCTATGAGCGGCTGGTAACTGAGTGACTTAGCGCGTTCAGCCCACCCTCTCCCCCTCGCCTCTTCCTCTCTGTCCACAGGACAGGGGTAGGGCTCTTTAGGATTCCTAGTCTTTCTGCTTCTCCACCTCCCTTCTCAGCTGTGGCTCCCTCAAAGGAACAGACTGCCCCAAACATCCTTTCAGCCATGCAGTATTAGACATAGAATACTGAAATTTTAGCCACTTGGGCAACAGTAGAGGAATCATGAGTTCAAAGACAACCTGAACTAGAGAGTAAGGCCCTGAGAGGAGGGGGTTGGGAGGCAGACGAAGGAATGAGGGGAAGAGATAGAGAGGCCTAAGAATTCCAAAATCGCTGCAAATCTAAATTCCGAAGGCTGAAGACTCCCACGTCTGATATCCACAGGAAGCACGGAGACATTTCCTGTCTCAGGAGTGTACTTTGTATTCTTTGTGTTCTTGATGGAGGTGGTCTAATGACGTCTGTCCCAGTTTGCTTCACTGTTGCTGTTAATCCCACAGATTTGAGGAGAAAGACCACTGGTCCAAATCATCATGGCCAAATTAATTGAAACAAGCAATTAATTAAAGCAAGCCTTTTTATTTGTGTGCACAGGCTGGCTCTCCCTAAGGGAGGGCTCAAGGGAATCATCATGGAAGACACAGTTTTTATCGCCTGGAGGTAGGGGGTTTCCAAATGGGAGATTTGGTGGGCAAAATAGCCAGGGTTACAGGAGCAGAACATAAGCATAACAAGTTAGTCATATGGGCCTCCTGAAACAAAAGCATGATTGCAAGGTGGTCATAACAAGGTAGTTATAACAAGGTGGTCATAACACATTTTAAAACAAAAGTAAGCTTTCAAGATGGTTATAATAACTTTTGAAACAAAGACATGGTTGCCATTCCTGGAACAAGCAGAACAGAATCATTTGAAGTTGAGGTTACAGGTAGGCCATAGCCCAATCCTTGAGAGACAGACTTAATCACAGACAGGAATCAGCCTAGTTGTCTTTACTATAAGATGACTTTCAAGCCTAAGATGGAGGCAGGCTGGTTCATAAGCTGCTATGATAAAACACTGACCCAAAGCAACTTGTGGGAGAAAAGGGTTTATTTGGCTTACAGGTTATAGTCCATCATCCAGGGAAGCCAAGGCTGGAACTGAAGCAGCGACCATGAGAAAAAGCTGCTTACTGGTTTGCTTCCCCTCTGGCTTGCTTGGCTTCCTTTCTTATACAGTTCAGGCCCACTCACCTGTCTAGGAAACGGTACTGGCCATAGTGGGCTGGGCCCTCCTGCCCAGAATCAAGGAAATGTCCCTACAGACATGCCTACAGGCCAAACCAATGGAGGTAATTCCAAATCCCACTTCAGCACCTCTCTTTCTAGGTATGTCAAGTTGACAACCAAGCTTAGCTAACACGTGCCACTCATGCTACAGTAAGTCTTTCCCACTCATTGGCCCATACTGTGGAAACACTCACAGACAACCCCAGTCCTCTAGACATCTCTCTACCCGGGCAAGGTAACACCCTAAACTAACTGTCTGAAAGACATTAGTTATCATATGAGTCCAACCATGTGACATTCTGAAAAGGAGAAGACCCATGGCCGCAGGGAATGGTGTCTGAACTTGAGAGGGCTGGAAAGATGAGTAAATGGAGATGTTTAAGACAAGGAGCTGATTACTGGGACACTGTGTGTACACCTGTCAGTGTACCCTTGCAAAGCCATGAGCATAGACCACCCAGAGTAAACCACTGTGGGCACCAGTTAGAAGAAATATCCCACTCTGGTATGAGGAGGGTGATGTTGAAACAGGCTATTTGTGGGTACGGAGGTGATGGGAATCTCCACACCTTTATTTTTGTTCCGCTGTGGACTATGAACCTGCTGGGTTTCTTTAGTCTATTTTTTTTTTTTAAGTAAAATGTGAACATTCAAAGGTTGCCTTGAGTTCTGCTAGCTAAGGGTTGATCTACAGGCACCATTCCCTGTCCTTAATAAAGCATTCCAGATACTCCATTTGCACGGAAAATAAGTTGTATTAATAAAGATACAATTGGGAGATAGCTGGGTTTCTGAAGTATTTGCAAGGCAAGCACCAAGACCTGAATTCAATCCCCAGAACTCACACACATGCACACACACACACACACACACACACACACACACACACACGAAGAGCATGGGGACTGGAGAAATGCTCAGTGGTTAAGAGCTCTGGCTCCTCTTCCAGAGGACCTGGGTCCAGTTTCCAACACCCACATGGTGGCTCACAACTGTCTGTAACTCCAGTTCAGGGGTATCCAACATCCTCATATGATATACATATAGGCAAAACACCAATGCACACAAAATAAAAATTATTTTATTTTAAAAAAAAAAGATAAGCATGACAGAGTACCCTTGTAATCCTGACACTGGGGAGACAGAAGTAGGAGAATCCTTGGCACTCCCTGGCCAGCCAGACTAGCCTAGTTGGCTAGATCTAAGCCAATGAGATACCTTGTGTCAAAAAACCAAATGATCATGGATGGTACCTGGGGAACAACACCCTACACACTCACACACACCTGGACAAGAGACTTCTGTCCCCTTCCCCACTGGGCCCTCATCCTCTGTGTTAGTTAATGTTCTTGACACTGTGACAGAAGCAAGGCAAGAAAGGAAAAGTATATTTTAGCTTCAAGTTTTAGATTATATCCATCATGGCAAGGAAGGCATGTAGACTGGGGGGGCGGTGATGGTTGTGGGAGCTTGTGGGGCAACTTGTCCACTTCTTGGTAGATTTGGAAACAAGAGAGCTAAGCAGGAAAGGGTGCTGGACAATGACGCTCAAAGGCCACAACATCCCAAAAGAACACCAACCTCAGGAGACCAGGAGTTCACACATATGAGCCTGAGGAGACCACTTACCTTCAAAGCATGACACACCATAAAGCTTGGTCTGAGAATTCTCATCAAGGTTCATTTGAGGCAAGTGAGCTGCAGTCTAAACACCAAAAGGCATAAGAGTCTTCTAGACTGTGTCTGGCTTAGTGCTAAGGTACAACAAGCCTTTTTCAGTTTTAAGACTCCTGTTGGGAATCTCTGTGCATGAAAAACTAACCTGGGCTGGGAGATGACTCAGTTGATAAAGGACTTATCATACAAGCTTGATGTTGACCCCTGGAACCTGCATATCAGGTTCCTGCATGTTTCTACTGCTGTGAAGAGACACTATGACCACAGCAACTCTTATAAAGGAAAAGATTTAACTGGGGCTGGCTTACAGTTCAGAGATTTAGTCCATTATATTCATGGTGGGACATGGCAGCATGTACGCATAGTACCGGAGAAGGAGCTGAGAGTTCTACATCTAGATCCTCAAGCAGCCAGAAGAGACTGCCACACTGAGGATGCAGGGCTTGAGCATCTGTGACCTTAAAGCCCACCCCCTAGTGACACACTTCTTCCAACAAGGCCACACCTACTCCAACAAGACCACACCTCCTAATAGTGCCACTCCCTGAGGGCCTATGGGGGGGGTGCATTTTTATTCAAACCACCACACTGCTTAAAACAGTAGGGCAGCTATAATCCTAGCACTGAGAAGGCAGAGACAGGAGGATCTCTGGGGCTACCCAGCCAGTAGCCTAGCCAATGAAAAACCCAATCTTAAGAAATGAGATAGGGAGTTAGAGAGACAGATCAGTGATTCAGAGCTCTTGCCGCTCTTCCAGATGACCCAGATTTGATTAGCAGTACCCACAACTCTAACTCCAGTCCCATGGTACCCAACATCTTCTTCTGGCCTCTTGAGAGCAGCAAGCACAAATGTGATGTCCAGACATATGCAGGAAAAATACCTTGCCTTAGTAAGGGTGACTATTGCTGTGATGAAACACCATGACCAAAAGCAACTTGGGAGGAAAGGGTTTATTTTGCTCACACTTCCACATCACAGAACATCATCAAAAGAAGTCAGGGCAGGAACTCCAGCAGGGTAGAGACCTGAAGGCAGGAGCAATGTAGTGGCCATGGAAGAGTGCTGCTGACTGCTTACTCCTCATGGCTTGCTCAGCCTGCTTTCTTATAGCTCTCAGAACCACCAGCTAAGGGGCAGCCCCACCCACCATGGCCTGAATCCACCCCCACCAACCATTAAGACGATGCTCTGAAGGCTGGCCTACAACTCAGTATTATGGGGGCATTTTCTCAGTTGAAGTTCCCTTCTCTCAGATGACTCTAGCTTGTGTCAAGTGATATAAAAACTAGCTGCCACATACCCATACACATAAAAATAAATGATAAATAAATAAATAAAATTGAAAGGAAAAAAACTAAGGTAGACAGCATCTAAGGGACAACACCTAAGGTTGACCTCTGACCTCCACATCCACATGCACACACGTGCACCCACATGAACATGCACACACACACACACACACACACACACACACACACACACACACACACGCCTACGTACTAAACATTCTAATCTGCTGTGCATAAATCACCACACTGCAGACTGGGGCGCAGAAAGATAAGAGGTAGTTTTGACCTTACAGTGTTGGCCGAGGCAGAACACAGGGAAGTAAGTCAGAGACACAGGGAAGTAAGTCAGAGAGGGGGGACGTTGAGAACAACAACCAGTTCATCTCACAGGGTGTGACTTTCGCTTCTATTTGTCTCTTTGGAGATAGTGTGAAAAGGGTCACCTAAGCAGGTTTGCAGTTAATTATTTAGAGGCCACCTATATGAAGCTTTATTCACCAAATCAAACACAGCAAGGCAAGTCTTACAGCCACCCTCTGCTGGGATTCTTCCCTAAGTGACAAAGAGCCAATGCATTAGTCTAGAGTCTATAACCAAGGGCTAGGACACAAAGCTAAGACCAAGGCAGGAAATATGCTTATCTTACCATTAGAGGCACACTTCAAAGTGTGTTTACCAGCCTGTCTGATGCCTCAGTCTAGTGGCCAATAATAACACCCCATTAGCACCTCATTAGCCAGAGACTTGCTGGAGAGTCCTAGACCAAAGATTGAGGCTGTGGGTTCCTTGGCTTCTCCTACCTGCTTCTGTGGTCCGTGAGTTCTAAAAATAATATGCATCTGAGATCTGAGTTGGTATTTCCTAGACAGAAACAGGAGGACAGAAATACATTTTAACACCCAGCTGACACAGCCTGGTCCAGCAGCACCCAGGCAGCTCAGGTCCCAGAAGTCTAACGCTGACCTCTGCAATCTCTTGGCCTTGTCTGCTTTCTGTATGCTGGCATTCTTACTGTCTGCACATCCCCTGATCCAGGGATTCATGACACTGCTCTGGCTGTGAGATGCACTGAGATGCCTGTGCCACCATTCAAAATATTCCCTCGTGGTCATTGAGATGTCTCAATGCATAAAGGCACTTGCCACATAACTCTGGCAACCTGAGTTCAGTCCTTAGAACCCACATACTGGAAAGAGAAAAGTGACTCCACAAAAGTGTCCTCTGAGCTCCACATGTGCACACACACATGCACCTGCACTCCCACAAACATCAGATACAAACATGCACACACACACATACATTTTCTTCACACAGCAGCAGCACACCCTCTAAGACAACCCTTGCTTGACCTGCACATGCCCTCTGATCACATGACATTCTATGTAAGAACTGAACCCTCTGCAGATGTCTCCATTGACTCATCAGGCAAGCACTCAAACACTAACTTGGAAAGTTAACATGAGCTGTGCACAGCCAGGAGTCCAGAAATTTTATAAGTGTTATTTGAATGTCAAAGTCAAGGACTGTAACATACAAAAGTAGGAAAGACCGGGGGGGGGGGGGGGGGGGCTTCTTTTTTCTTCTTATTTTTTTCTTTTTCTTTTTTTTTTTTATTTGTGTGTGTGTTCATATAAGTGCACATGTATATGAAAATCAGAGGACAACCTTAAATGTCACCTTCCATCCTTTGTTTGAGACAGGGTCTCACTGGCCTGAAACTTTAACAAGGAGGCCAACTAGCCACAGAGCTTACAAGGATCTCTCTGCCTCTGTCTCCAATATCAGCATCACTGGACAAGCATGTGCCACAGTGCCTGGCTCATTATATTCACATGTGTGCACAGGGTATCTGGGTATGTGTAGAGACTTAGCACAGCTGATGGACTACAAGGACAGCTTTCTCTTGGATACACTGAGTAGTCTGTGTGCTGGGCTTTCAAGCCTCACTTCCAACCTATCCCATGAGATCCACTGTAGAATTTCTGCATGTGTGTAGTAGGACAGTCCCATGGGTTTGAGGAAATTGGCTCAGACCAGTGGCCAAGGCATGCACATAATGTACTCCTTATGAGCCAACCTGGAGTCTGCATGGGGGCCTACCAACAGTCGCTATCAGAGTTCCTGATCAATGTCAGAGTTCCTGATCGCACCCAGCCAATAAGGGATGACCACACAGACTGGGTGCTGGGAGGAGGGTATATAAAGGCTTCCCTGTTATTGAATAAAGGAGTTCATTACTTGCCTTCAACGGACTCCTAGTGTCTGTACCGTTGATGCTGCGCATTCTCTCTCCCTCCCCTGAAGGGAGTCATTAGAATCCAAACAAAACATGTGTATCACATCTGAAAGCCAAGTTTCAGGTTTGGGAGTTTAGATTTCAGAATGAACATGCTCAACTTGACCTTTGGCAGTGTTAGTAAAGATGAAAGAGAAGCCATGAAGACAGAGGGCATACATCTCAGAATCCATTCCCTCATCTGTGAGCTGAGCAGTTTCCTTGTGCACCAGACAGAGTTTCAAATACTAGAACAATCTTCCCCTAATTTTTGGTTCCTCAGATGGGATGGTCTGTAGTGCTTAATTTCTTCTGCATCATTAGCATTGTCTCCATCACCTTGAGTAACCAAACAATAAATGCCTTGGGTTGGTGAGATGGTATATCAGGCAAAGATGCTTGCCACTGACCCTGACAACCTGTGTTCAAACCCTGGGACCCACATGAGAGGGACCCAATGAAAGTTGTGTGAACTCTACATATGCATTGTGACATGAATGCTCTTCTATACACATACACACACACACACACACATATACATGTGCACATATTCACATACAGATAGATAGATAGATAGATAGATAGATAGATAGATAGATAGATAGATAGATAGATAGATAGATAGAAAAAATAAATCTGGTGCTGATTGGTAACATTCTTATCAGTCTGATATATCAGGGTTGACAAAAAGAGACTACCTTTTATTTTTCAGACAGGGTCTCCTGTAGCAAGGTGTTCTCAAACTCCCTATGTAGTCAAGAATGACCTTGAACTTCTGATCCTCCTGCTTCTACCTCCTTAGTACTGGGATTACAAGCATGCAGCTCCATGCCCAGTTTATGTGGTACTGGAACTGAACTAAGGACTTTGGTATACTAGGCAAACACTCTACCCGCTGAGCTCCAGTCTGAGTGCCCATAAACACAACTGAAATTGACATTTCATAAGACAGAGCATAAATAATGATGTCAGCTCCAAGCTGAATAGTGATGAGCTTCCAGAACTTACTGCCTTTGCTAGTCTGTGAGTTGGGGGTGGGTGGGTGAGGAAACTGAGACTGAGTCTCAGTATATAGCTCAGGTTAGTCTAGAACTCACTATGTAGCTCAGGCTAGCCTCAAACCCACAGTGATCTTGTGTCTTGAGTGCTGGGATTCCAGGTATAAGCTACCATTCCTAGGTACTGCCTTTGCTTATCATGCAATGCATTATATCTGTCAGGCAATGTGTTAATAATGGTTGCATTAATGATCAACCTATAATCTTGCCAAATGTGTAGATGAGCTCCAGAGAGTAGGTATGAGCCAGCTCAAGAAAATGCATTTTCATCTGCCTGTGGTTCCCTAGCAAATTCAGCTGCTTCCTGTGCTCTCTATGCCCAATGACCAGCATGAGGTAACACATTACATATACACCAGCAATTCCCTGTTTGCACTGTAATCTCTCTCAACATATCAGTCAGAATCCATGTCAACGATCAAGGGCATCCATTGGAGCCAGCACACAAGGATCTCAGTATCTTCCTGGTCTCCCATTGGGGGTACCTACACTGTGTTGCCATGGTTTCATTTGTGGCTGCTGTACAGTTTGACTGCACATGATCCTTCTTACTTGTCTTTTACCACTGTTGGGTATATTATTATTATTATTATTATTATTATTATTATTATTATTAATTATTTATTATTATTTCAAAGATATAACAAAATCGTATTTTTAGCCAAACATTTGTTCCTGGTCTTGAATTGGAACAGTTTTCATTTGAGAGTCCAGCTGCCTGTTGTATGCAATGCCTTTGACACACAGTCTAAATGACAGCTAGTAAGAAATGGAAGCATGGCAGAGGCGAAATGAATGTCCTTCACAAACCAAGTTCTGAGTCTGAGTAGAATGACTGAGCAGGGAGAAAGCATCCCTGTGTTAGGAGCTTGCTGACTGCATGCCAATATTCACAGAACAAGATCCTTTTCTATCCTTGGCTGAATGCATTACACACACTGCTTAACAATAAGAAAGGAGGGGCTGTCTGAATGTGTTTCCCATGTAAATGGAAGATATTTCAAAGTCATATTTATTTCCCATTTCTGGACCAACTATGAGAAAGACAAGGAAAATAAAAAAGGCCCCCACCAAGTTTCTGGGGGTGGGGGAGAGCAGACAGGTGACACACAGACTGTGGTTTCTCATCTTTACATAGATTTGCTACTAAAACCTAAAGATACACTTTAAACATGTAACAATGACATATTTGGACAAATGTCCACTTCCCATAGCGTTCTTCAAAATGTATTTCTACATGAGAGGGAGAGCAAAAGACTATAAAGACTGTGGGCGATGAAGCAAGACAGTAGGAGAGAAAATTGTGTTTCTGGGAACAAGAATAGAGACCTACTCAAACTCATTCTGTGTTACAACTCCTGGGGCTGGAATACAGCTCAGAGGTAGTTATGCTAGAATACACCTGTAATCTCAGCATTCTGAGGGTAGCGAGTATCTCAAGTTCAAGATCGTTCTTGGCTACACCGTGAGTTCAAGGCCAGCCTGGGACCCATGAGACCTTTATCAGGCCCACAGTCCATGACCCAGGAAGAAGTATGAGGGAAGCCACACCAAGTCTTATCCCCTGAGGGAAGGAGACAGTTCTAGAATAGCAAAGACTCCATCCAGTTTTTACTGAAGAGTTCCTAGATAATAGTGCCTTTCTACAAATAATCTGCTCTGGCAACACAGTCACGTCTGAGAAGCAGGACAGATGGCCACAGGCTGTGGAAGGTTCTGGTAAAGAATGCCAGTCTTTGTAACTGAGAAATGAGGCCACTTTGAAAAGTAAATGTCCTGAAACGGGCTATTAAGCAACAAGGTGCATTTTTTGGAGCCCCTGGGAGGAGGGGAGGGGCATAAATGTATTCTCTAGATTAATCTTTGCATCTGCTTCCAGAGGACTCATTGAAAAGTCGACACTTTTGTGCAAAGAGTACCCCAGTGCTGACCATGACAAGCAGGCTGCATTTGCCAACAACTAGCAGCAAGCCCTCAACTTGTGGGAACGAGTCTGTGGCTGAGTCCAGCCTCTTTACGAAGCCCCACAACCTCTTCTTGTCCCCCCCAAATTTGGAAGCTTAGAGCGAAGAGAAAAAAAGAAAGGCGATTGTAAAGTGTGAGAAGGTAGTACAACATGTAAAATAAAATAAAAGACAAAAGCAGACTGGATATACCAGCCAGCCGTCTGCACGGCGGAAGGCTTCCTTGGGGGGCAGGGGAGGGAGCAGGGGAGGGGGCGGGGCTCCACTGTCCACTGTTCGGAATCAATTGCTTCCTATTCACAGGGGCACTGTACAGGGCTAAATTCAAAATGGCTCTCGGGAATTGCCTGCCAATCCTGTGGTCTCTCTGTGTAGGCTCTATTTTTCCTTTTCTTTTTAAGGCTGGAGGATGTATGTATCGACGCTGTAAACCTGCCAGCGCTCACTGGAATGAGGCAAGGGGACCTGGCATTAAATCACAGAGATCTGAGCTGCTAATAAATGCGGCAGGCCCCATTCATTGTTGATTAATTCTGACTGAAATCTAAACAGAAAACAGCAAACAGCCCTCTGAAGGGCTCTGGTACCCATTAGCTTGATGTGTTTATTAGACAAGGCTGTGTTCCTTCGAGCTTATTAACAACAGATTAAAAAACTGCAAACAAATCCAGGTTTCTTTTTATGCTTTAAGTGTGGGTACCAGGTACTAATGTCCTTAGACTTTGACAGTAAGGACAAACAAAGCTAAAACTTACCATCATGTCAAATTAAGATCTTGGTACAAAGGTTGAAAAGTTATTGTCGATGCCCAGCTTCCACCACTCAGGCAAATAATCATGATTTCTATCTAAACTTTATATATTTTAGAACGGCTACCTTTTTAGATTTATTTTATTTTGTGTGTTACGAGTGTGTCTGCCTGCATGTATGTACGTACACCACGTGCATGCTTGGTATCCTTGGAAGTAAGTAGAAGGAATCAGACACCCTGAAACTGGAGTTACAGATGAGCTGGTTGTAAGGTGTCATGTGGATCCTGGGAACCGAACCTGGGTACTCTGCAAGAGCAGCCAGTGCTCTTAACCACTAAGCCATCTCTCTAGTCCCTGGTATGACCACTTAAGGAAAACAAGAACAAAAAAACAATAACAATAAAAATGCCCTCCATCCTTGGGCAGGAATTTAACAGCATAATAAGATTAAAGGTAAGCTCTTCACAAATATTACAATCTACTGCCTATGTTTAAAGATTATACGGGGCTAACAAAATGTTTCCATGGCACCTTATTATAGTCACCACAAATCAAATGGAATGTTCTCAGATGTGCCAGCAGGACCTGCTGTGTACTGCCCGTTGGTGATTTTTATATAGGCTTGGCTGAAAATATAGTGTATAGCAAAAACCTGAGTTGCTCCAGTAGTGAGGAATTGTCTTAGGGTTCTATTGCTGTGAAGAGACAGCATAACCATGCCAACTCTCATGAGGAAACATTTAACTGGATCTGGCTTACAAGTCAGAGGTTTAGTCCATTGTCATCCTGGAGGGCAGCACGGTGACATGCAGGCAGACTGCTGAGAGTTCTACATCCGGATCTGCAGGCAGCAGGAAGAGAGGGCAACACTGGACCTGGCTTGAGCATCTGAAACCTCAAAGCCCACCCCAGTGACGTACTTCCTCCAACAAGGCCATGCCTACTCAAGGCTACACCTCCCCTCCTAATAGTGCCACTCCCTAGGGGCCTGTGGGGACCATTTACATTCAAACCACTACAGGGATCAAACACAAATACCGGTATTCAAACCTTTCCATGAATCCACTAGAGCCACTCAATCCTGGTGAATCCTTGAAGGATGGCAGAAGCTGTGATTGTTCTATGGGGTCTCATGAGGGCCAATCCTGGTGAACTCTTGAGGGCTAGCAGAAGCTATGTGTGTCCTGATGGGTCTCATGGGGGTCATATCCTGCCATTTTGAATGGCACAGAGAAATAAAGATGAAGAAGCCATGTGGGTAGCCCCAGGAAATTTATCATAAAAGTTACTGGCCTTAACTTGAGCTACCTAAAGACTATAACTTGATTTTTCTGATTTAAAGATTATTATACCCAGTAAATACATGTTACAGCTAAGTGCATTTCATATGTCATGTGATTTAAAACACTTTTTAAAGAATGTACAAAGAGAAAAGATTTTCATATTTTGGCCAGCCAGAAAACTTCTCATCAGACCTGGAGGCTTGGGAGAGCCATGGGGTCAGTGAGTGATGTCTTGACGTGGAAAGCCTTCACTGAAGCTTGCAGTCTAGAGCTGTGATTTCAGCATGGAAGTGTTCCCAGAGCTCCGCACGCCACCACAGCCCAGCTCGGTGATCCCAAAGTTCAACCTTTCCTTCCTCTCATCCTAAGCCTTGTCTCTTTTCGCAGCATGTAGACTACTCAGCTTTTGTTCTGGTTTCCACCCACAGGAAAGAATACTAACGTGGTAGTGAGGGTGAGGAGACAAGGACAACAAGTTATACATTGATGGTCCATTCCACAAGAAGGTTTCGGTGGTGACAGTGATGTTTGTGGTCATAAATATGAATCAGGAGCTGAGAGGCGTACCTGTTTTTACGATGTGTGTCAGCTTTCCCTCACTGTGACAAAACACTGGGAAGATCAAGTGGACAGGAGGAGAGATTTGGTTCTGTACTTGTTTTCAGAGCCTCTGGCCCATGGTCAGCTGGCTCTTGGGTCTGCGTTGAAGCAGAGCACCATGGTGACAGAGTGGGGATGGGGAGGGACCAAAGTATAGCACTTCAGGACATCCCATAATGACCTGCTTCTTCCCACGAGGCCCCACTCATCAAAACTATTGATGAAGTTATAATTCCTATAATGCAGTCACCTCCAGCCAGGGACCGACTCTTTTGTCTTTAGAGGGACATTTAATACCCAAAATACAGCACAAATCTGTAAACAAGTCCTTTTTATCAAAAGACCATTATATATTTTTTAAAAACAGATGGTATAATATCTAGTATTATACCTTATATGGCAAAGATGCCCACTTCACTTTAAAAGTTCATTTCAAAAATACAGACCATCATTAGAAGTTACTCTAGATCCATCCACTTGTCTGCAAACCTTATGATATCATTGTTTTTTCTCTGCTGAGTAGTACTCTAGTGTGTATATGTACCACATTTTATTTATTCATTCTTCAGTTGAAGGGCATCTAGGTTGTTTCCAGGTTCTGGCTATTACAAATAATGCTGCTATGAACATAGCTGAGCATGTGCCCTTGTGGTATGATTGAGAATTCCTTGGGAATATGCCCAAGAGTAGTATAGCTGGGTCTTGGGGGAGATGATTTCCAATTTTCTAAGAAAGCGCCATATTGATTTCCAAAGTGGCTGTACAACCCAGACTCAGAAAGACAAACATGGTATGTACTCACTCATAGGTAGATACTAGATGTCAAAGGATGACTAGACTGCTACTCACAACTCCAGGGAGGCTACCTAGTAAAGAGGACTCTAAGAAAGACACGGGGATCACCCAACAACAGAGAAATGGATGAGATCTACATGAGCAAACTGGACGTGACGGGGGGCGGTAATGAAGGGGAAGGGTCAAGGGAAAGAGAGCTTAGGGAAGCGGGAGATCCCAGCTGGATCAAGAACAGAGAGGGAAAACAAGGAAAGAGAGACCATGATAAATGAAGATCCCATGGGAAAAGGAAGAAGCAAAGTGCTAGAGAGGTCCTCAGAAATCCACAAAGATACCTCCACAATAGACTACTAGCAATGGTCAAGAGAAAACCCGAACTGATGATCAGATGGCCAAACACCCTAACTGTCAATGCTAGAACTCTCATCCAATGACTGACAGAAGCGGATGCAGAGATCCACGGCCAGGTCCCAGGTGGAGCTCTGGGAGTCCAATCGGCGAGAAAGAGGAGGGATTGTATGAGCAAGAATTGTTGAGACCATGATTGGAAAAAGCACAGGGACGAATAGCCAAACTAGTGGAAACACAGGAACTATGAACCAATAGCTGAGGAGCCCCCAATTGGATCAGGCCCTCTGGATAAGTGAGACAGTTGATCAGCTTGAACTGTTTGGGAGGCCCCCAGGCAATGGGACCAGGACCTGTCCTTAGTGTATGAGCTGGCTATTTGGAGCCTGAGGCCTATGCGGGGACACTTTGCTCAGCCTGGGTGAAGGGAGGAGGGGACTGGACCTGCCTTGACTGAATCTACAGGCTGAGCTGAATCCCCAGGGGAGTCTTTGCCCTGGAGGAGATGGGAATAGGGGGTGGGTTGGGGGAGGGGGGAGGGCCGCCGGAGGAGGGAGGACAGGGGAATCTATGGCTGATATGTAAAATTAAATTAAATTATAAAATAAAAAAGAAGTTACTCTAAAAAGCTGGATAACCCAGTAAAACTGAAGTATTTCTAGATGCATGTCATCTACCAAAATTAAGCCCTGCTGATGTAAAAAACTTAAACAGACCTATCACAAGCAGTGAGAAAGAAGCTATTGTTAAAAGTTTCACCTTGAAGAAAAGCCCAGGATCAGATGGGTTCACTGCTAATTCTACCAAATTGTCAAGGAAGACCTCAGCCCAGTTCCTCGATATTTGTTCCATAAAATAGAAAGGGAAGAAACACTACCAAATTCATTCTATGAGCCAGTCAGTATTCTTCTAATGTCAGAACATAAATGCAAAATATTGTCAACAAAATACTTGCAAACCAAATTCAGGAACACATTAAGGAGATTATACATTAATACCAAGTGGATTTTATTCCAGAAAGGCATTATACATATACACTATATAGTGTATAGTCAACTACATATATATAGTCAACTACATATATAATCAACAAATATAACACACCTTCTAAATAACCTTAAGGACAGAAATCACATAATTATTTTAATCAATGCTGAAAGGGTCCAGGCAAAGCTCATTATGCCTTCATGATGAAAGTTTTGGAAACTTTAGGAAGAGTTGGAATATATATCAATGTATCAAAATAATAAAGGCTACATACAACAAACCTATAGCCAACATTTTATTAAATGAAGACAAACTGAGAGCGTTTTCTCTAAAGTCAAGAATGAGAGAAGGATATCCAACCTCTTCTCTCTTATTCGATATAATGCTGGAGGTCTTACCTACAGCAGTTAGACAAGAGAGAGACATAAGAGGGATCACAATAGGAAGGGAAGAATTTAACTATTTCCATCACAGATGACATGATTCTTCGGCTAAAAGACCCAACTGAGTCTACTAGAAAACTCTTAGACTTAATAAACACAATAAAGTTGCAGAGTACAAAATCAATATTTAAAAAGTAGCTTTCATTTATACCAACAGTGTACTCCCAGAGAAAGAAATTAGAAAAAAGATATTCCATTCAAAATAGCTCAAAAAAATTAAGTATTTAAGAATATATCTAACTGAAGAAGCAAAAGATGTCTCCAAGAAACTTCAAGAGATTGAAAAGGGAAATCACAGAAGGTAACAGACAATGGAAAGATGCTCCTAGATTGGCATACATCTAGATTGCAGAATTAATATTGTGAAAATGATTATGCTACCAAAATTAATTTACACATTTAATACAATGCCTATCAAAAATCCAATGTCATGTTTCATAGGCTTGGAAAAAAATCCAAGAATTCATGTAGAACCACAAAGGCCCATGAGTAGCCGAAGCAGTCCTAACCGGTGAGAACACAGCTGGAGTTGTTACAATAGCCAACTCCAATTATACCACAGAGCCATGGGGATAAAGACAGCCTAGGCAGGAACTACACAGGAAAACAGGTGGAATAGAATAGAGGACCTGGAAAAAAAAATAACGAGACTATGTCCACTTTTTTTTGAAGAAACAAAAACATACACTGTATATGGTGGGAGGTGGGGGGGCATAGTCTATTCAACAAAGGATGCTCACAAGACTGGATTTCTACCTGAAAGGAATAAATTTAGATTCTAAAGGAAGGTGGAGAATTCCTTAATTTGAAGCCTAAAGCACTGAAACTTCTAGAAGAAAGCACAGAGAATACTTTTAAAGATATCTGGGGTAGCACAGGAACTAGCCCCAAGTATCAACAGACGGGATTTTTTGAAAATAAAAGGTTTCTGTAGACTCTAATATCCAGAATTTACAAGTTGTGAAAATTAAATACCAAGTAAATAAAAGTGTCAATCAATAAAATAGGAAGTAAGCAGAATAGACACTATTCAAAGAAAGAAACACAAATGGCCAATAACTATTTTTTTTAACTATTCAATGTCTCTAGCATCAGGAAATTAAAAATTAAAAATTAAAATGACTTTGAGATTCTACCAGTCAGAATGAGTGTGATCAAAAATCTGACAACAAATTTTGGAGAGGTTACAGAGAAAAATGAACTTGTATTCAGTGTTGGTGGGGGTAAAAATTAATGCAGCCATTATGGAAATCAGTTTGGATATTTCTCCAAAAAAAAAAAAAGACACAAAAAAGTAAGATTCTCTTACTAGATTCCATCTTTTAAATGTTTCCATCAACTGAGGTCAAGTGATAACACCATCAGAGGCTTACAGGCATGAAGACCTGAGTTCAGTCCCCAGAATCTACATTAAAATCATTTTAATTAAAAATAGATAAATAAGCAAGTATAATGGAGCACACATGTCAGCCCAACACTAGGGACTGGCTGGTCTCTGGGGCGCGTTGGCCAACCTGACTAGACTGACCAATTCCAGGCCGATGAGAGACCTTGTTGCAGAAAACAAGGTAGAGAACACCTGATGAGTGACAGCTGAGACTGACCTCTGTCTCCCTGTGTGCAGGTGTCCATACACAAACTCAGACACAGGCACCAGTTTCCATCAGTTCCCAAAAGCACAAGACTACAGACCAATCCTCCAGTGTTTGAGCCTTTGGAGAAGACTCAAGGTCCAGCCCAGGGTACTGCTTCAGGCATGATACTACCCCGTAGTGACTATAAACTGGAACAGTGCATGACCCAGAGAGCTTACTTACAGTCAGCAACACAGTTGTAGACCCTGTTTCTGGGACTGTGGGCCATGGAAGCAGAAGCCGTCACTTTTCTCCCTTACAGCTAGTGTCCCTGGGGAAGAGCGCATACTCTGTTAGAAAAGCATCTGGCAGCCATATTCCCCATGAGAACAGAAAAAGCACAGATGCTATAATGGAAACAGGAGCAGAAGAGGAGAGTCAACTAGTTAATAAAGCTATGCAAAAAGCTTAATCTCTTTAATAAAGATAAATTTGGTTCTAATGAAAACAAGAGGCCTCTGGGAGCTATTTTGTTTGGCAAAACCCTTTAAAATGCTAGTGCATGGATTGGTAGACTGGCATTCCCATGCGCCTTTGGACCAAAATGAAAATTAGCGCAAGCTTACTGGGAAAGAAATGGACAGTGAGTACCTGATCCTTGAAAGTATTCATGGCCTGCTGTGGATATCGCTCTATATAAATAAAACACTGATGGCCAGTGACCAGACAGGAAGTATAGGTGGGACAAGGAGAGAGGAGAATTGGGGAAACAGGAAGAAGGAGGGAGAGAGACTGCAGCCACCGCCAGGACAAGCAGCATGTAAAGACACTGGTAAGCCACCAGCCACAAGGCAAGGTATAGATTTATAGAAATGGGTTAATTTAAGATATAAGAACAGTTAGCAAGAAGCCTGCTACGGCCATACAGTTTATAAGTAATATAAGCGTCTGAGTGATTATTTTATACGTGGATTGTGGGACTGCGGGGCTTGGAGGAACCTGGAGAGAAGCCCTCCAGCAACAATGGCCACTAGGGGAAAACCTACAATTATTCTGCTAAATAACAATAGCCATAAAACAACCTCTAATGGCATATCGCTACACCCAGAGATGAGAACCTCACTCAACACTTGGAGAAGCTGCTTCCTGCAGTCAGTGGGAATTAACACAGAGACCCACAACTGGACAGTGTGCGGAGAATGAGAGACTTTGGAGCACTCAGTCCTAAATGGGATGTCGTCATCAAACCCCTCCCCTCAAGGCTCAGATCTAGAAGGAAGAGGAAGCAAGAAGATTGTATGAGCCAGAGGTGGTGGATGAATCCAAAGAGACAGTGTGTTCTAGATGCATCAGGACTGGTACACACCTGGACTCTAGAAACTGCGAGAGCATACACAGGACATGCACAAATTCAAACCAGACAAAAATTCCAGTAGGGAAGGAACATAGGTAAAAATTCCCACCTAGACAAGAATCTATTTGTAATTATAGCTGCCTGGGGAGAAAAAGTCAGTTTTCACTTCAGTGGGTATATCAAGCACACTCCATGGAATGCCCCATGCTCAGAAGTAGTTAGCCAATACAATCAAACTCCATGTTTTCTTGTGCTTTTTTGCTGTTGTTCTGTTTTTGCTTTTGTTTTCTCTCTTTCTTTCTTTCTTTCTTTCTTTCTTTCTTTCTTTCTTTCTTTCTTTTTTTTCCAGAGCTGAGGACCGAACCCAGGGCCTTGTGCTTGCTAGGCAAGCAAGCACTCTACTGAGCTAAATCCCCAACCCCTTGTTTTTGTTTTCTTAAGGGAGAAAGAACATGAGTTTAGGAGGTGGATGAGTATCAGGGAGAAGTTGGAGGAGGTGAAAGAGTATGATACAAATATATTGTATGAAATTCTCAAAGAATACATAAAAACCATGGCCATGGAGACACAAAGTCTTACAAGCGTGAGGACCTGAGTTCAAGCCCCCAGACCTGTTTAAAAAAGCCAAGCATGCATGGTGACACACTTGTCATCCAAGTGATGGGAACCTGTGGAGACAGAAGCCCTGGGATCTCCTGGGCAGCCAGTCAAGCCTACCTGAGCAACAAGGCAACAAGAGACCCTGTCTCAAAAAAAAAAAAAAAAAATCCCTCTAGGTGTTGAGATTGCAGGTGTCCCTGTTAGTTGCTGTGATAAAATACCATGGCCAAACGCAATGTGTGGAAGAGAGTTTATCCTGGCATATAGCTCCACAGGGGCAGTCTATAATTGTAAGGCTGGCATGGCAACAAGCAGCAAGAACAGGAAAGAGAGATCACATGTCAGCTCCCCAAAGGAAGCAGAGAAAACAAACAGGAAGTAGAGCAAAGCTACACATTCTCCAAGCCTGCCAACAGCGACACTTCCTGTAGCATGGCTCCCACCTTCTAAAAGTCCCATACCCTCCCAAAACTCTGCCACCAATGGAGACCAAATGATCCAACACATGAGCCTGTAGAGGCTACTTCTCTTTCAGAGTGCCACAGTCCTGTATTGATTTTCATGGTGTGAGGAAATACAACAGTCTCCTTTTTCATTCTTAATTACAAGTCATCTTACTATGGCTATGAAAGATAAATCCTTTCACAATTAACCCACTCAGTGCTATCAAAAATCAAATATCCATGCATGTTATACATCTGTCTGTCGTAGTTTCTTTTCCTCTTGCTGTGATAAAATACTCTGATTAAAGCCACTTAGTGGGGAAAGGTTTTATTTTGATTGACATTTCTAGGGTCTAGTCCATCTCTAGAGGGATGTGTAGCAGGAATCTTAAAAGTTCTTATTAATAAAATCTAACCTGAGGCCAGTTATTGGGGTGAAAGCTGGAGGATCAGAGAAGCAGAACAAGCCACAGCTACCTCATCTTGCCAGTTCCTCAGCTGATCCTGTTTCCTCAGACTGGAAGCCTCTGAGTCCTCATCCAGAATGGGTCTCAACTGAACTACAGCTCTAAAGCCTAAAAGCTTAACCAACCAAATGCTTAACCAGGTAAATGCTTCTAGTTTCTGGTCTCCACGCCTTATATATCTTTCTGTTTTTGCCATCACTCCCTGGGATTAAAGGCTCACTTCTTGGGATTAAAGGTTTGTGTCACCATGCCTGGTTGTTTCCAATGTGGCCTTGAACTCACAGAGATCCAGAGGGATTTCTGCCTCTGGAATGCTGGGATTAAAGGTGTGTGCTATCACTGCCTATCCTCTATGTTTAATATTGTGGCTGTCCTGTTCTCTGACCCCAGATAAGTTTATGAAGGTGCATAATATTTTGGAGAACACAATACCACCACAGGGAAGAGGCTCCAGAACAGACAGACACATTGCATCTGCAGCCAAGACACAGAGAGCAATGTAGCAGGAATCTTGCAAGGTCTTATTTATAAAAACAAATGCGGAGCCAGGTATTGGGGGGAACGCTGAAAGATCAGAGAGACAGAACAGGCCACAGCCACCTCACCTCGCCAATTCCTCAGCTGAACCTGTTTCCTCGGACTGGAAGCCTCTGAGTTCTCATCCAAATGGATCTCAGCTGAACCAGCTTAGTTCCTGGTCCTCACGCCTTATGTACCTTTCTCTGCCCTGCCATCACTTCCTGGGATTAAAGGCTTGTGCTTTCCTAAGCAAAAACACCAGATCTCAAGTGCTGGGATTAAAGGTGTGTGCCACCAAGCCTGGCCTCTATGTCTATCTAGCAGCTGTTCTGTTCTGTGACCCCAGATAAGTTTATTAAGGTGCACAATATATTGGGGGACACAGTATCACCACATTTCCACTTAGTTGTCTAAAATTTGAAAAAGCTTAAAACTAAGACAAGAAAAACTATATCCAATAAGTATATACAATATATACAGTCAAGAATTATATTAAAAGTGTCTAGTCCACTAACATTTGACAGGTTCAGACAAAAAAACTATATTATATATGTTAAGAATGTCCAGTCCAGCCGGGCAGTGGTGGCCCACGCCTTTAATCCCAGCACTCGGGAGGCAGAGCCAGGCAGATCTCTGTGAGTTCGAGGCCAGCCTGGGCTACCAAGTGAGTTCCAGGAAAGGTGCAAAGTTACACAGAGGAACCCTGTCTCCAAAAAAACAAACAAACAAAAAAAAGAATGTCCAGTCCATAATCATTTGACAAATTCAGATAAAAATTTTCATTACTTATCCTATTTAAAACAAGTAGTTCCTTTTTAAAGGTAGATTCAATAATCCCCCTTTTTGTCTTATCATATCCACATTCTCTTTTTTTTAATAACCATCGATATTTAATAAAAGGAATTATACAAAAAAAAGACAAAAAGAAAGCAATCAAGATAATAGTAAGGGTCCTCATCTACTTCATACTGAGGTCAATGTGACAGGAAGCCTAAAACGAAAACTAGAAAAGAATATTTCCTGTTCTGGCAAAATTTGTATTTTAACTTAGTAAATTTTATTAATTAATCATATAAATTAAGAATGCTTAGCATCCAATCTACAAATAACACTGAATACAATATAATTTTATTTTGTATGTCAAAGTCACAAGGATGACGTCCATGTAGTAACGATAAAGTCCATTCTTTCCGGGGCTTTCAATTCAAACAGACTGGGACAGGTCACTTTATTGCTGGCAGCATTCACAGAAGGGCTGGGCCCTTCAGAAGTAAAAGTCTGACTGGGATCCGGACAGTACCCTACTCACACGTCAATCTTTTTCTCCTTTAAAAGTAGCAAAGAGGCAATAAAGACCAGATGACTGGTGATGTCCCCCACCCCACCCCACCCACCCCACCCACCCCCCAACCCCCCACCCCACCCCACCCCCCGCCATTACTGTGCATAGCTCATCAATATCAAAACTGTCGCCTGTGCATGGCTAACTTCATCAGAGCATGTATCATCTGTATTACAGATTCCAGCCTGGACTGTTTGAAAACAGGCTATACTCAAATGATAGCCTGCGAATGACAGCATGCTCTCCTTCATTGCTTCCTCTTGAGGGCCCACGTGTAAATCTAACTGAAGAGGGGCTTGTTCAGTCTGAAGGCAGGAAATCCTTGCAGCAGTATCCCAGAATTCACAAATTCAGCAGCAGCTAATGGTACTTGTGCTTCTTGGCCTTTTGCAGTCTCATTTCTTCTAAGTCCTCATGGATCCCCAGTCTTAAGCTCTTGGCTTCCTCCTTCTGCTGCTCCTCCCAGCTGCTCTCCATGTAACGCAAGGCGTAGTCACTTTCATCCTTATACTTTTTTCGGTCATAGCCAAAGATTTCCCGAATGTGCCTGGATATTTCCTCCTGAGGTTCTCCTCCATCTTCGATGAAATCATCCATTTCTGAGTCATATTCATCATCATCATCACCGTCAGCTTCATACTCTCGAGGCCTTTTGTAGCCAGTAGGGAAGGGGAGCCTTTGGGGACCTTGGGCAGATCTGGATCCAGACAGGGGAGGCTTCATTCCATTTATCTGTCCATTGCTTGACCGACTAACAATGTTCTCTGAAGAAATTGTTTCTGAGACAACCGTGCACTTGGGTTTTATGGGGAGGCCTGGGCTACTAACTGTTGGTCCAGGTCCTAAGCTGCTCACTGGTCTTCCAGGACCTGAACTGATAGTTCGTCCAGTTGAAATGGAACCCCTTATGGACCTCCCAGGGCCAATGACTGACAGCCCAGAGGAGCCGAAGCTGCTCATTGGGCGTCGAATATCCTGGGGACTGTTTGAAGGCCTCCCAGGACCTCCAGACCTGCTCACAGGTCTCCCAGAAACACTAGGGCCACTAGGGGATCGCTCATGGCCAGTTGAGCTGCTTGCAGGTCGTCCAGGTCCATTGGTGCTATTGAGTGTTCGTCCGGAGGGATGTGCATTGCTGGCCAGCTTTCTGATCCCACTGACTGACTGCTCAAGTCCTGAGCTGGAGCTGCCATTCTGGCGCCTGTGCATGGAAACAGAACTACCTGTGGTCCGAGCTGTCCCTGGGCTAGGGCGCCCAGGAGCTGAGCCAGAGTGGCTGCCTGGCTGTCCCAAACTTGGACTCTTGGCTTTGTTGTTTGAGAGAACTGTGGGCCCAGGCTTGGAATGGCTGGGACAAGAAGGAAGAGGATTTTTGGCTTGGTGCTCAGAAGCAGATTTCTGAGTCCCACTAGCAGAAGCCTTTGGGACACTTGGTGATCTGGTGCTGGGGTGGGGCTTTCCAGTCCCATTGAAGACAGGTCTGTTGTGACCTTCCCGAAGCAAGGGTTGGGAACTACTGCCGGATCCTACCTTGGTCCTCTCTCCCAGAGGCGTGGATTTGGATGAAGACAAAGCTACTTGTCTTTCATTGGCTGTGCTGGGTCTGGATTGCTTCTCGGCACGGGGCAGGGGCAATCCTTGGGAAGAAAGCTGCCTGTCCGCAGAACCCTTGCTGGGTTTTGTGCCCACGCTGTCTATTTGAGACGGTGCCCTTTTGGACCCAGGCGGAGGTAGTTTGGCATCTGTTTCGGGTTTCTGTTTCCTGCGCTTGCATTCCAGAAACTCTTGCTCCCTAAGTTCCTTAGCAGTCAGGGGCCGCTGCTCTGCCCTCTTCACGGCCTTGATCTCCACGGGTTCAAACTGCTTCTTCTCAGCTAACCTCATTAAGTCAGTGAAGCTCATGGGTGGAGGGGCACTTTTAACGGGGGCCTTTGGTTTGCTTTCAGCTTTGGGGGGCTCCAACTTAGCGTGACTGTAGTCCAGGAACGCCTCCATCGCACACTCGTGGTCAGTTCCCTGGTTCAGGCGGCTTTCCCCTGGCCGCCTCCTCTTGGACTTTTCCTCAATAGGAATCCCATCGTAACCGTGAAAATTGTCCTTTGTCCTCTTGGCCATAGCTCTTGCTCTCTTGTCATGTTTGAGCTCAATTCGCTTTTTCACTAGCTCTTCTCTCCTCCTTTTCTCCTCTAAGGCTCTCCGTCTAAGCTCCTCTTCTTTCCTCCGAAGGAAAGCCTGTACAGCTGCCGGCTCGACACCTTTAACTTGGGGGTCTTTCTTGGGGGGCCCCACGGCCAAACTATACCTTTTCGGCACAGGGTTGACACCTTGTCCTTTGGAAGCGATCAAGAGAATCTCCCTGAAGTCCATGTCAGGCCGAAAAGACAAGCCCGGCCGGGTTGGGCACTCGGGAAGGGACGTGGTGGACATGAATCTTACAGCTGCTGGGTCTAGCTCTGCTGACTGGCTTGCTTTAGTGGCTCCTCTCCCGCCACCCCTTGTCACCGCCAGATGTAGTACAAATCTTAAAAAGTCTTATTTGTAAAAACAAATCCAGAGCCAGGTATTGGGGTGAACCGTGGAAGATCAGAGAGACAGAACCATCCACAGCCACCTCACCTCACCAATTCCTCAGATGATCCTGTTTCCTTGGACTGGAAGCCTCTGAGTCCTCATCCAAATGGATCTCAGATCAAATGCTTAGTTCCTGGTCCTCACGTCTTATATACCTTTCTCTTCCCTGATGTCACTTCCTGGGATTAAAGGCGTGTGTCTTTCCCAAGCAAAGACATGAGATCTCAAGTGCTGGGATTAAAGGTGTGTGCCACGACTGCCTGGATCTGTTTCTCTCTTAGACTGAGTCAATCTTATGGTGATATTTATTTGTGCTAAAATGTGACCTTTTTTGTATGATAACAAAGTTGCCTGGGGATCAGAGCTAAGAGCAAGCCATTAAGCAGAAGTCTGGCAGTGGTAGCCCACGCCCTTAATCTGATCACGGGACAGGCAGAATCTCTGTGTGTTCAAGGACACAGCCAGCATGGTGACACATGCCTTTAATCTCAGTGCCAACCATAGAGACCTGGAGGTCTGTATAGACAGACAGTGACAAGGAAGTCATGTGGTTGGGTTTACAACCAATGAGAAGGCAGAACAGAAAGGCAATAAAAAGACAGGACACAGAAGAAGGTCTCTCTCAGAGGAAGGACAGCAGTGGGTGGTAAGATAAGGTGGTCTTAGCTCTTGGCTACTACTCAATCTCAAGGCTTTTAAATCTTTGTTTGGCTCTGTGTTTCTTATTTAATAAGGACTGTTTAGAATTATATCTATCTACACAATATCATGTAATCCAGGGTGGACTTTTTTTCTTTTTTTTCTTTTTTCTTTTTTCTTTTTTTCTTTTTCTGGTTTTTCCAGACAGGGTTTCTCTGTGTAGTTTTGTGCCTTTCCTAGAACTCACTTGGTAGCCCAGGCTGGCCTCAAACTCACAGAGACCCGCCTGGCTCTGGCTCCCAAGTGCTGGTATTAAAGGCATGCACCACCACTGCCCTGCCCCCAGGGCAGATTTGAACTCACTTATCTGGAGTCAGAGAATAGAACAGCCACTGGATACAGAAGCCAGAAAATGGTCACACACACACACACACACACACACACACACACACACACACACACCTTTAATCCTTGCATTCCAAAGGCAGAGATCCATCCAGCTCTTGGCTACTGCTCAATCTCTGGGCTTTTAACTCTTTATTTGGCTCTGTGTTTCTTATTTAATAAGGACTGTTTAGAATTATATCTATACAATCTCATGTAATCCAGGGTGGATTTGAACTCACAGACATTCAGATGTATCTCTGCCTCCCAAGTGCTAGGATTAAAGGTGTGTGCCACCACTGCCTGGCAAATTTTTAAAATAATAAAAAAACAAACTACTGCAAAGTTATATGTGGAGACCAGGAGTTGACATCAATTTCTTCCTCAGTCCTCTCCACCTTTTATTTAATTTATTTATTTATTTATTTGTTTGTTTGTTTGTTTATTTATTTATTTTTGAGAGAGTCTCTCAATGAACCTAGTACTTCCCGATTTAGCTAGAGTAACTGACCAGCAAGTCCCAACTGTCTCTACCTGTCTGGTTCTGGGGTTCTATGAGCATACACCACACTCAACTTTTTAGGAGGGTGTTGGAAATGTCAACTCAGGTTCTCAAGCTTATATACCAAGTTCTTTGCCAACTGAGCTATCTCCCAGGCCCCAAAAATCATGGTGATAATGTGTTCTCCAATATATTGTGCACCCTAATAAACTTATCTGGAGTCAGAGAACAGAATAGCCACTAGATACAGAGGCCAGAAAATGGTCACACACACACACACACACACACATACACACACACACACACACACACACACACACACACACACACACACACACTTTTAATCCTAGCATTCCAAAGGCAGAGATCCATCTGGATCTCTGTGAGTTCAAAGCCTCACTGGAAACAGCCAGGCATGCTGACACACGCCTTTAATCCCAGGAAGTGATGGCAGGAAGCAGAAAGGTATATAAGGCATGAAAACCAGGAACTAGAGCCTGGTTAAGCTTTCAGCCTTGGAGCAGCAGTTCAACTGAGATCCATTTGGATGAGGACTCGGTGGCTTCCAGTCTGAGGAAACAGGATTGGCTGAGGAATTGGCAAGTGAGGTGGCTGTGGCTCATTCTGTTTCTCTGATCTTTCAGTGTTTACTCCACCTGGCTCTGAGTTTGTTTTTATTAATAAGACCCTTTAAGATTTGCTTTACATACCGCAAACTCAACTTTTTAGGAGGGTCTTGAAGATATCAACTCAGGTTCTCAAGTTATAAACCAAGTTCTTTGCCAAATGAGCCATTTCCCAGGCCCCAAAAACAATATTTCTTACATGATTTTATATCCAGCTATCTTTTTATATGGTATTTTATTAATACTTCGAGATTTCATACATACATACATGCAATATGTTTTGATCACGTTCATCCCCACTCTTCCCCATAACTTCACAGATCAACCTCTCATACCCCACCACCTCCCAATTTTGTGTCCTTTCTTTTTTAACTCACAGATTCTGATTTGTGTCACCTATATATTGCCCATAGATACATGAGGTATAGACATCATTGGAGGGCCACCAACAGGTGTCACATCCTTTAAAAAAAAAAAACTGACTCACCCAGTATGGTGGTATATGCCTTTTATCCCAGCACTTGGGAGGTAGAGGCATGTGGATCTTGTCAGTTCCAGACAAGTTTGGTGTGCATAGAGAGTTCCAGGACAACCAGGGCTACATAGTGAGACCATATCTGAGAGAGAGAGAGAGAGAGAGAGAGAGAGAGAGAGAGAGAGAGAGAGAGAGAGAGAGAGAGAGAGAGGAGACTGGAAGTGATGTGAAGAGACGAGAACTGAATAGAAAAGAAGAAACAAGACGAGAAGACGAGGAGAGGAGAGGAGAGGAGAGGAGAGGAGAGGAGAGGAGAGGAGAGGAGAGGAGAGGAGAGAAGAGAAGAGAAGAGAAGAGAAGAGAAGAGAAGAGAAGAGAAGAGAAGAGAAGAGAAGAGAAGAGAAGAGAAGAGAAGAGAAGAGAGAAAAAAAGAAAACCAACTCTCCCTTTCCCAGAAGTCATCAGCTGTCAATAGCTCCTCAGCTGGAGGCTCCTGGGCAGGCATGTGTGCATCTCCACTCCATGCAGTATCCAGCAATCTTGAAATGATTATCTGTGGATTCCTAGATTTTTCCTAATGCATGCAACCAAATCACTTTCCAACCACAGTACTTTTCTTTCCTTTCATCCTCTACACATTGTAGCTCTTGGGTTAGGGATATCTCTTAGCATGCACAAGGCCCTGGGTTTGATCTATTGTACTAAGAGTATAGAACAATGTTAAAATACTCATTTTTTTATTCTAAGTAGCTTTGTGATTGTCTTCAATATCTCACAATTTGGTGTTACATTTAGTACATTTAGTATATTGATAAATACCCTTTATTAATAGTATACCTTTAATTTACAAGTCCCCAATGCCTTGATTGCATTCTAAAGTTCATCAAAGGCCTTTCTTTTTTTATTGATGGCTCTTCCCTTTGACCTGCAGTCAGGGAAAATTCTGACCACATCATGATGTTTTAAAAATATGTTGTTGAATTTGGTTTAATGATTTTGTCTAAGGATGCGGCATCTGAATTTATGAGTGAGAGTGGCCTGTCAGTTCACCACCACCACCACCCCCGACTCGTTGTCAGCTTTGGAGGGTTGTTGTTTTTGTTGTTGTTCACTTTGTGGGGTTTTTTTTTTAGTTTTTTTTTGTTTGTTTGTTTGTTTTGGTTTTGGTTTTTTAGTCAGATTATTCCAGACACACAAAGTAAGTAACTGATTCCCTTTGTATATTTTGGAGTAAAATGTGCCCAGTCTGGATTATAACTTCCGTGTGTGAAAGATTCTTTAGTTAAAATAATCTATTCCTCAAGTTTTCCTTGTAGGAAAATGTCTTAGCTACTGGCTCAGTGTCTTTAGATTAAAAATGCAACTTGAGAAGATTTGACCACCTCTCCATATAATATGAGACATATGAACACTAAAGGATTTAAATTCTTTTATCCTCCCCTCTTGTGACACATTTAATAGCCATCTAAGGCAACCCCATGCCAGGACACCTGTGTCACAAGGGGCTCTGGTTACACTGAGAACGGGAGGCAGGTGAGGGCCAAGTGTTCCCTTGGCTAGACCAGCTGCTCCCCATCACTGCCATACGGCTTCTCGTCGTTCTGTGTCTTCACACCTGATGCCACAGTGGTTATGAGAAATATAGGCGGCTTTCCCTTCACAGTGACACCAGGCTATCCCCCGTGCAAGGCACACCTGACTCACTCCGAAGACACAGCTTCATAGGAAACGTCCACGCCCAGATCTTCTCCGAGAGCTATCTAACGTTGTTCCTCTGCACACCCAGCATGGTACTGGAGACTGCTTTCACTTCACACAAATTATCCCGTGTGTTGCACATTTCAGGAGGTTGGGACCCGATCAGCTCATCCGGTCTTCTATCCCTCTGCTGTGTTCTGTTGCCAGAGCCCATAATTACCATAAAACAGGTTGATTTCAGGCCGGGCTCTGCTGGGAAATGACATCGTGAATTCTTATTGGCACTTTGAAGAGAACATATTCTTCTCTGATTATTGTGCTCTTGCACTAAAATATTGAGAAATAGACTTTCCATATGTAGTATAAGAAAAACAGCTAAAACTTAAGATGTATTCCCATTGCCCATAATTTTTATTAGCTTTTTAAGAAAGCTCGGTGCCCATCAGACCCCGCTCTTGTTATTTTTATTGATGTCGTATAGACAATCCATAATCAAAACCATTGGCAAAACTGTTCAGCCCTCCGCTTCTGCCCCAAAGTTGGCAGAAAATTCTCATTTAGAATTTGTAAGAAAAACCCAGAGGAAGCATGCAGAAATCCTTTATGCCATATTTCCCGGCAATGGAATATTTTCCTGCCTTTGAAAGAGCAATTAAATTTTACTTCAGCAGAAGTGTAAATCCAGGTGGTACGTGGGATAACGATACCATTCCCCTCTAGTTATCCTTACAGAAATAACACCATGCTCGTTGACAGTAAGCGGGATCCTTTGTAAAGTATTGGTTCATTTTTGTTACCGTCTGTTTGTGGGGGGTGGGGGGGGGGGTGAATGCTGGTCTGCATGTGTGACACCGTGAAAGTGTGGGAATTAGAGAACCACTTTATAGAGTGAGTCAGTTCTTTCGTTCCACCTTTATGGTGTTTCCTGGACTCGAACTCGGGCCTTGAGCAGCAAGCGCTTTACCCACTGGGCCATCCAGTCAGCCTAATATCCTCTTTTGACTACTCTTCTAAACGTGAAGTCAGAGTCGTGAATGTAAAATAGCTTCCCGCCAAGCATGAAAGGAAGATGCTGTGGATCAGTGCCAGCTCTGCAAGCCAAGACGGGTCTCAGTGTGGCTTAGTGCTGCCAGGACCCTTCTCACACTGCTGCACTGAGCTGTAGGCCAAAGCCATGGGGCAGTTCAAGACACTCAACATGGCTCAGAATTATTTCTTCCTGGTGTAAGGGGTGGGGGGGGTCAACGGCCCCATTTGGTCTAAAACCTCTCCATCTCTGGTTGCTACAATCAGATGCCAGGCCAGATTCTCACAGGAGAGACTTGGAAGTACAATGTTGTAGAGACCTCACACACAGGGAGACAGGGTGTCTCCTCCAAGTCAAGAGTATCCTTAACATTTATACTCCTAACAATTTGTAAGCAAATATGAGAGCACAGCATGGGTTGAAATTCAACTATGAATCCCTACAACAATCTCTGTCCTTAGAGAGTCATAAGTGACCAATTTCCAGGCAGATGAGCATAAAGATGTTCAGCTGAGGAGCACCTAAAGTCATGCCCGAGCCCCCATGTCATCCAGATGAGCATAGAGGACCTCCTGGAGACAAGGAGAACTTCTCATGACCTCATCTTCTCACTACCTCTGCCCACAAACCGTTGCTTACTGAGACAATGACGTACTTTAGGGGCCATTGGCAACTTTGAAAATTCTTCAAGTCCTGAAGGCTTCGTCTCCCGTGAACCACTAAGGTCTGGTAACAGGGCCCTTGCAGGAAGTGAGAAGACCGTCCAGAGATGCAAGCCTGGGAATGTGGCTACAGGGATGAGAAAGGCCGAGAACAGTGTGACCTGGGAGCAAAGAGAAAGGGTGAGAACCTCCAGAAAGGGGTTCAGTGCAATAGTCGAAGGGCAAAGAAGGGCTTTGTAGACCAGCAAGGGATGGGATGGAACACTTCATTCTTCTAAAACCTCCTAAAATCCTACTTCTTTCTTCCAAGACAGTATTTTTTTACATGAAGCAAAACAGAGGAGAGTGAGTTAGGGAGGAAGCCTAGAAGGCCTTACACACAGCATTACAGAATTAGCACATGAAAAAAGAAAAGAAAGAAAAACAGTTGGCATGGAGGAAGGCAGGAACCCATCTCCTACCAGGCCAACTAAATCCTCAGCACAGCATAGGCACCGGGGTACTTTGGTGTCTGAAGGTGACCCATAAGTCACTATAATATTCAAACACCCCCTCCCCGGGTGTGGCAATTTAAGGAGCTAAGGACATGCAATATTTGAGGCTGTATGAAGAACTGCATGTAACAGACAAGAAAGAGAAAGTCTGGGCTGTATAAATGAGCAAAAAAGCTTCCACTATGTGACAAAATCCCCAACTCATCGCTCTGAGCGCCAATTCTGAACCTAAACTGTCTCTCTTTGCTCCAAATTGCCTCCTGCCTCGGGCACATGTTTCTTCCTAATAAATCATCCCTGCCTCTGGTATAACCATGCATGTTCGTTCAATCCCTTGCTCCAGGACTCAAGAACCTGGAACCTGCCAAGGTGCCACCAAACCCCAATATAAATTGATGTTAGATGAATGTTCTTCTCTTCTTTCGTAAAACATCCCACAAATGCCCTGACCACTGGTACGCTGTGGGCATTGAAGGAGCTAGTCAATGTCTACTACAAGTTAGTACATATGATGCAGGTGATTAGCTGGAGTTAAAAATGGAATCAGCTGACTAGAAAGTCAACAGGTTAAATTTTTGTTGTCCCTGGGCAGCAAATAATCCTCATCGTCAACTGAACTGGGTTTAGAATGCCCTAGGTATTTCCAGAGAGGTTTAACTAAGGAGGGAAAGCTCATCTTGATGTGGGCAGCACCATTCCATGGACTGGGGGCCTGGACTGAATAAAAAAAAAAAAAAAAAAAAAGGCAGGGGAGGGGGAAGCTACCTGAGCATCAGCAATGTCTCTCTCTCTCTCTCTCTCTCTCTCTCTCTCTCTCTCTCTCTCTCTCTCTCTCTCTCTCTCTGCTTTCTGACCATGGATGCTGCGTGACACTCCTGAGGCCACAGCTAGCCATGGTGGACTGGACCCTTTAACTGTGGGGGAAAATAAGACTTCAGCAATTGTTTCCAAAACCTGTCAGAATTTTCAACTGCTTTGCTTCATTCCATAAAGTTTGAAACTGAAACCATGTGGCTCAGAGTAGATGGGAGCAGGAGTAATGTGAGCTGCCTGACGGGGAACTCACATCTCTCTCAGTTTAACCAGAAAACCACACAAGACAGCTGTGCTTCCCTCTCTGCCGACTCCTCCCTCCTGCTCCCCACCCAGGGCCTCGTGCTGGGAACGGTAAGTTCTTACCTTCTTCCTGCAAGGAAGAAACCCCGACCCCCTGGTTCCGTAATTGCTGGTTGCACAGCGTCCTGTCCTTCATGAGTTGATTCAATCATCATTGATTAGTTCAACAAACCCCTCTGAAGGGCATTAAGGTGTTTGGAACATTAGCAAGCTCACCCCGGATCTTCACATCACCACAAACCAATTGTTTAAGACAAAAAGAGCCAGGAAGTTAAGCAACCATTTTGTCTGCCAGGTGCCACATAAATGAGTTTCAGTCACTCGAGGTTTTGTTTCTTTTTACTTCTTTGGATGGACCCGGAATTGGGATGTCATAGAGACACAGACTGACAGATAACAGAACCTCACTGTTGAAGGTCCTAAGAGGAGCTGAAGGGACGGCCCATTCAGGAAAGTGTTTGCCTCACAAGCAATGAGGACTTGAGTTTGATCTTCAGAACTCACATTAAAGGCACAAAAACAGGTACAGAAAGACACACCTATGAACACACACACACACACACACACACACACACACACACACACACACATTATCCAAGATACTTATGACACCAGGCACCAACATGTGTGACTCTGTATCAAGGTCTGATCCACCGTGGGTCACAGCAGTGCCCACACTAGCTCAAGTAGGCCTCGGTGGGCCTCTGGCTGTTGTCCCAGACAGCACAATGGTAGATCTTAGAGGTAACCCTGTGACACTAATTCAGCAAGTACCCCGAACTTGTAAGCTATGGGGGCCACCATGGGCTCCACCACATGGTAGAATATTGCAGATAGCCTAAGAGTCCAAGCAGAAAGTCGCTACAGTGTCAACTGCCACAGCAAGTCCCCATCAGGGCAGCGCTGTTACTGGGGAAACTGAGGTCTGCCCTGCCGTGTTCTTAGTCTTGTTAAGAGGGAACAATGGGGAAGACCAGCTGAAAATTTTGGAAGGGAGGAAGTCATTCCCTTTGGTAAGTACCTACATGGCAGACAGAACCACATGGAGAAAGGGGCAGAGAGAGAGCTTTGAGAACGAGCAAGGAAGCCCAAAGTGTTCAGGGAAGTGTGCACAGGAAAGAGATAGGAAGAAAGAAAAGGAAACGGGAAATGACACTTTTCTAAGTTGGGAATCAGGAAAGTGGGCAAACTCCACAGTGCTACATGATGGAAGCCCTGTGAGCCGCTGCAGCAGTGACAGGGTGGGGAAAGTACATCTCACGACAGGGATAATTATTCCTCCCCCTCCTTCTAGGCACTCTTCTTGAGGTGTGGTCTCTTGCCAGGTGACTGATTAACTCTTAAAGGCACAGTCAGTATGTAATGTTCCAGTCTTTGGGAAGACCAGAATGCTCTATCTCTGCCCAGGGCCAGGGGCAGATTCCATTAGAGAGGAGTCCATCCTCAATGGTCTTTAAGGCTCCTGTAACAATACCTGATGGAACCATCACTACAGGAGTGTCCCAAGACTCCAGAACTGTAAAAGCCACCAGTGTGCAATGACTGGGAAAGGGCCAGGCATGAGACCACAGCCCCAGAGCCGAAGCATAGGGTAAGGCCAGGAAAGCTGTAGATGTGAAAGGTCTGGAGGTCTGGAGCTCAATCCCTTCTCCCACTGTATCTACCATTCAGTTCATGTCCTGGAAGACCATTCTAGAATCCTAAGATTTAACGTCTGCTTTGTTGAGGCTGGGTCTTGCCTGGTGCCTCTTCTATACCACTGTGTCTGTCCTGGGCCTGCTCCACTCTTGTGTTTTGGAAGCAATTGTCTTTGCTTTGACCTCACAGACTCATAGTTGGAGAATTTTCCTCAAAGTTAATCATGTTTCAGTGTCACTCATGTCTGATTTCCACTAGAATCTGGTCTCTGGAAATTTCAGTTGATTCTGGAACAAGTTAAGATTGGGGCTACTGGTCTAGAATGGATGTATTTTATATGTTAAAAGAATGTGATAGAAGATAAGAATATAGTTTCTGTCCAAAGGGTTCATGTGTTGGAAATTTAATCTTCAGCCAACAGTGTGGGGAGGTGGGACATTTATAAGCTGATTAGGTCATGAGGACTCTGCCTTCCTGAATGAACCACTGTTGAGAGGGTTGGTTCATTTAAAATGTGAGACAAGGGTCACCATGATGGTTCAGAGGGTAAAAGGTTTTTCTGCCAAGTGGACTTGAGCCTGATTTTTATCTCCAGGACTCACATGGTAGAAAGAGAAAATGGACTCCAAAAGGGTGTTCTCTGACTTCTACTTGTGAGAGTGCATGAGTGCACACACAAAGTAAATGTGGTTTAACTTTAAAAAAATAAACCAGGAGTGAAGGTCCTTGCCTCCTGTCCACATTTCATCTGATGGCACTACCAGAACCCTCACATCAAACTTAGGGGTCACAGCCTGTGCCCCAAGCCCACTTTAGCCACTCACTCCCAGTAAGTCAATTTGAAAAGTCAAATTAAAAGTAGGGAATAGGAAAAAGGAGATTTATTCGATATATCAACATTGGAAAGAGAGACAAAGAGACCCAGTGGTCCTCCATATCAGTCGTTATGGTTCTGAGGTGAGATCAAAGCTTAAAGAGTGGGCAGGATGGCCCATCTAACCCAGCAGTCCTGGCCAAGGTGTGGTTCTGCCATTGACTGCCATTGCCAGGGCTTCAGGTGCATCATCCTGTAAGGTGGTCGGTGAGTTGTTAGAGCTGTGTGACATCTCTTTCCAGGGGACAAGAGTCCCCTTTGGCTGGGGCTCTTTCCTTCTCCCAGCATGAGATTTCTGGGGGGAAATCCCCCATTTCTTTGTGGTCCATTCTTCTAATAGTCTGGTAATCAGATTGAGAGACCCAAGGGTCACTGCTAGGTCCCTTCAGCAGAACAGTAGTATTTGGTTTTCCCCTAGGTCCATGGCCTATGGCATCTCAGGTTCTTGGCCACCTGAGCAGTATCAGGAATGAGTTTCACCGATGGAGCAGGCAGTAAACCCAATCAGATCGTGGTTGGTTGCTCCCACAGTTTTTGTGCCGCTGCTGTACCCGCATATCTTGTCAGTGAGTCAGCATCACAGATCGAAGGGTTTGTGGCTGGGTTGGTGTGTACCTTTCTCCTCTGGTAGCGTGCAGAGTACCATGAACACTATCCGTAAGGGTGAAGGCTCTAGGTATGCAGCAGCTCGACTTCTCTGTGTTTAATGAGTTTCTGTCAGGCCTTTACAATCTGTGTCAATTCCTCCAGGTTGCACGACCCAGGCTATAACTACCCAGAGCCACGAGCAGAAAAAGGAAGGCCTGTGCATTATAAACTTCCCAGGCTATGGCATCCTGTTACAACAGCACACAGCTGGCGGACAAGAAGTACAGCAGCTGGCACCCATGAAATACTGCTGGGATGCTTATTTTTAATCAACAGGTAGGTCTCGAGGGTTAGCTGCTTGTCTTTGTCCTATTTTTTGTTTTTTAAGATTACATTTATCTATGTATCTACTTGTTTTGTGTGTGTGCATGTATGGGGGCACGCGTGTGCCACTGCACATGCGTAGAGGCTAGAGGCCAGAGGACAGCTTGCAGAATCTCATTCTCTCCTTCCACCACAATGGTCCCAGGGATAGAACTCAAGTTATCCATCTTGGTGGCAAGTGCCTTAACCCTCTCGGCCATCTTGTGGGTCCTAGCTGCTTGTTTTGAAGACACAGTTTTAAAGAGCCAGAGCCAAGGGGGTGAAGCAGAGATGGTGGGCTGCAAGGTCAGAAGGTGTTGCCAGTGCCTGTGGGACCCAAGGGCAGACCCAACCCCATGCTCCAGCAGCCAGGGTTCCCCTCAGAGACCTCAGCTCAAGTGAAGCCTGGGCTCTTGACTTGACCAAAGAAAGGCAGTTTAGGCTGAACCGGTATGAAGCCAGTTGGGCTTTGTTAAAAGGAAACATTTTACCATAGATTTGTGAGGAGTTACTACAAAGAGGGGTGTCCAGAGAAAGAATAAAACACGGGAGAGCAAGGGTGTGGGCTTCTCCAGAGAGAAACACTCCTCCTCACCTTTGTAACAGTCGGTGGGTTCTGAAGTCACTGCTTCAGTGGGTTGCTTAGGAATGGAAAGGAGATCATGGGATGGCTCCTGAGGTTCCTCAGGCAGGATGGCAGCCAATCAAGTGGAACCAGAGGTCAGGAAGATGCCACAGGGAGTTAGGGAGTTTTCATTGTGAAAAGTTATTCATCTTCTTCATGAGCTTCCCAGAAAAAGAATGGGACAGGAACAAGGCCATGTTCAAGGTTGTGCACACCCAGGCCTTCAACATGGTTTGCCATTTTAATCCCCCTTGGAAAGCATCTCTATACGAAAGGAGTATTGTCTATATGTGACCCCATCACAGTGAATGATTAACTGTGCTGGGATTCTGATTGCTGGCTGGCTAGGGGCTTCCATCAGACCCCCAGTGAGGTCCTTTTCTCTTCACACAGCCCCTCCGTTTTCTTCTCTTCCCATCCAACCCCAGTCTTCCTTAAAGTTTTGATATGCTATTCATTGGGAAGAATTTTCCCTCATTTTGGTGTTTCTTCAAACATTTCATTAGAATTTCCTGACCAAGTTTTTAAGGCCCTCTTTGATTCCGTGTCCAACTCACTCTTATCTCAGCCCCATGAGACTCCGAAGAAAACTAAAAATAAAAATCAAGGAAATCACGCAATTCATATATAACAGATTATTGAAATGAGTGTCCAGCAAGCAGCTTTAATACTTAGTAGATATGAAGTTTTATCTGAAATTCACAAGTCCCACTGGCAAGTTAAGAGTACAAAGACTCAGAGTGAGAGAGTGGTCTCCGTAAGAAGGCTGATACATCACGGCTAAAAACGAATGAATTCACAGACCCCTGGCAAGCCCAGCACCAGCCCATTCTTGGGCTCCTTGCCTTCATGATGTGAGTGCGCTCTGTTTAGTCTGGTCTGTCGTCTCATGGCCAGATCTCTGAGTGTTGGAAAATGCAAACTGAAACACTTCAGTCTATACCCGCTGTTTGGGTGCTAAGAGTGTAGCCCCTTGGGAAGATCTAAGTATCTTCCATACACTCAAGCTGAACTTGGTGTTTTCTGTACTGAGCTTACTCTCCCTGCCTGCAGGGGCCTGCCTGTCTTACAGGCCACTCCCAGGGACCAGGTGGATGGATAGGTGCTTGATTTGTGATGTCTAAGTCTAGGTCCTAACACACACCTAAGAATGGGGGAGTTTCTGAGACCTGAGACTGAGAGTGTTGGGAACATTTGCTTTGCTTCCTGTCCATCTGTGCGGGGCCCCAGCTCAAGTCCTCTAAATTCTTCTTGTCACCCCTGGGCATACTGTCAGAGCTGCCGATGGATGAGTGGGCCTTAATGAAGCAAGTGACATCAATCACTTTTTCTTACACATTTTTTTGGGGATGCATATGCCATGGCACCTAAGTGGGAGGGCAGAGGACAACTTCCAAGAATTAAATCTCTCTCTTCACCATGTGAGTCCCAGGGAACCAACTCAGCTCTTCAGGTTTGGCAGCAAGTGCCATTACCCATGATACACCTGGCTGCGTCCCAACAATTTTTAAGGGACATTTCCTAACAAAGACACACAAAATCCCCATAGCAACTACACAAAGGTTTTGAAAATGAAATTCAAGACACAGAGCTGTCATCAGCAAGAAAGGAAAAGAGGAAAAGTGTATTAAGCTTTTTCATGAGCCTCCAGCTCCCAAATAATGACATGGAGACTTCTTATTAATCCTGAGCCTACCTCATCTACACCTAAACAGCCAGCTGCTTCCACCAGGTGCTAGTGTGCTGTGGCCAGCTGTTACTCTCCTATGGGAAGAGATCTCCTGGAGGAGCTTTCATCTTTGTGTCTCTGAAACCTATCATACCATAGCTTTAGAGAACAAGATTCATGAATGAATCCCTGAAAACCAACAGTAGCCCTTTTTACGCCAATCCAAACTTTCCAGCTTAGGACTGTGTCTACCTCAGGTCTTCTCAAGAACTGTTGGTTTCTAGTCCCCCAACACCTACTTCACACTGGAAATTCAGAAGCAAGAGGAAGAAGGGCTGTCGGTGTGTCAAGCAGAGGCCATGGGCTAAATTCAACCCATTGCTTCATTTTGGAAATGAGGTGTCACTGAGTCACAACTATGGGTATGTCCATTCGGCTGAGGGGGGGATTGTTGTTTGTAGCTGCTTTGGTACTTTCGTACTGTGACTCCAAGTTGAGTAGAGATGGTATGGCCTCCCATAGCCAAAACATTTACTATCTAATCCTTTACAGGACAAGCTTATCCATTCTTGTTCTAAAATATTGTCATTCTCCTTCCTGGCATAAGACCAGCTCCTTCACACACACACACACACACACACACACACACACACACACACACACACACTTCTTATAATAACCGATGAAGCCATTTTTCTAGGATGACCACAGAGAGCTGGACTCTACCCCTTGCAAGCAGATGTGGCCCAGTATTGCCAAAGATTTCTTGTGTGGCACAGCTAGGCTCCACAGCAGAAAAGCACCTCTCTCAGAACCCTCTCATGACTGAAAACCCACAGCCCTGGCCTTCTGTTAGTAAGATCAGAGAATGATGACATCCCTGAAGGCTTAGAAGAATGGAGCTAATGCCACACTGAAACTCGGAGATGCAAAATTCTGAAGGAAAGAGGAATAGGCATCCTCAAAAACATACATTGGAAAGTTCAATAGGAGCAGCTACAGCAACCCGCCAGGAGCAAGTCCTCTCCGAAATGTCAGATATGGTGGTACACACCAGCAATCCCCACACTCAAGAGACTGGGGCTGGAAGACCATAAGCTTTAGGCCAGCCTGGGCTATATTGTGAGACCCTATATCCAAAAATACAAAAAGAAAAGGGAGAGGAGAGTCAAGAACCAGGGAATTCCATCCAGACAGCTGAGACTTAGAGGGTTAGACAGAAAACACATGAAACAAACCGCAACCGCTACAGGTTAATCTGCATTCTCTCGTGTGTTCTCCCTAGACATCTTCATTTCCCCTGAGAAGGGCCCACGTCAGAGCTGTGTGACTGCGTTAGTTATTTGTCTTGTTGCTGTGACAAAAACAAGAAAGGAAGGGAGGGAGGGGAGAGGGAGGGAGAGAGCGAGGGAGGGAGGGATGGAGGGAGGAAGGAAGGAGGGACGGACAGAGGGATGGTGGATGGATCGGTTTGTTTAGGCGTATGGTTTAGGGGCACAGTCCATCACAGCAGGAGCTCAAGGCAGCTGTCCCACTGCATCTGGAAGCCGAGAGGTGATGACATGTAACTGGCTTTTCCTTTTATTCAGAGGGAACTCCAGCCCGTGGGATGGTAGAGCCCACAGGTAGGATGAGTCTCTTCAACTCAGTTAACCTAGTCTAGACAAACCCTCCCAGGCGTGCCCAGATTTGCTTCTGTGGAGATTCTGAATCCCACCAGATCGGCAGTCAGCACTAACCATCTGGCCTCCCTCCTCTCACTGCCTGCTGAATTCCTTGTCCCTTTGTGATATGAACCCAAAGGAGGCTCTGATTTCCACTCACGAACTGGCGGAACCAAGTGAATACTAAGGTTTGTGTGCATTCTGCCTTTCTCTGTTGTGTGAACTGACCCTCATGATAGAAACCAGCTCATAAGCGAAAGTTTCTGATTAGGAAAGAAAAGTCAGTTATTATTGCATGGTCTTTCCTGGGTCCATGGTCTGGAACCCACTTTCAAACAGGCAGCCACCAATAGCTCCTTAAATTTAAAATAATTAGAAAGTTTTACATTAAGAAATCAGTCTGTGAGGCTGGAGAGATGGTTCAGGAATCAAGAGCACTTGTTTTTGCGGGGGACCTGGGTTCGATTCCTAGCACCCACATGACTGTCTATAACTCCAGTTATAGGATGTGTATGATACAGATATACATTCAAGCAAGGCACTCAAACACATAAAATTAATCTTTTATTAAAAAAAGAAAGAAAGGATCCATTCTCGGTGATCCTAACCACCTTCCAAGTGCTCAGAAGCTCAGCAGGCTGAGCCATGTCAGAGACATTATGGTACCGTGGAGATCTCCGCAGGACAGTCTGCTCCAACAGCAGGTATCAGCTCCCACCAAATGTTGGGTGTGCAAGTATATGACTGCTCCTTGCCAAGAAAAGAAATAAGACCCGAATAAAACAGGACCTCTGGGTCTAACTCCAGCTTACAGGAAATGGAGGGGGGATGGGAAGGGTGTTTCACAGCACCATGGGGATCCATAGGGCAGACTGCAAGTTGTGGAAATACTTTACAAAATGGAAATGATGAGGATATTATAAACAAAACTATGGAAAGGGAAAAATTACTAGTCCCAAAGATTGAATATATCAAACAGTTACAATGCATAGCCCTTACTGGAAGCCAGTTCAAATAAACTGTAAAATAATGTTACAAATTCTAAAACAACCCTGCAAGTTTGCCTGTTCAGTAGATAACTGTTACTAAGAAACACCTGCTGGGGCTGAAGAGCTGGCTCAGCAGCTAAGAATGCTTGTCTTGTGGCTCCTGTAGTGGGTCAGTGTTTGGTTCCCAGCCCCGTGTGGTGGTTCACAACCATCAGTAGCTCTAGTTCCAGGGGAGCCAATGTCCCCCCTCTGACCCCTGCAAGCACCAACCATGTATATGGCACACATACATACATAAAGGCAAAACATTTGCACACAAAATACAATGAATAATCCTAACCTAAATTTTAAAGAAACTCTTGCAGAAGAGGATAGAGGCTGGATAGCCTCTGGGAATATTTTTCCAGAAACAATCCATGTTTAATTTGACAGTGTGCATGATCTGGAGGAAGGACACCCTCCTGTCACACTGGAAAAAGTATAAACCCGGAGTTCTTGTTCTAAGAAGGGGATGGAGAGAAGAAAGGTTTGTCCTTTGAATACAAATGCATTACTCGGGTCAAATTTTGAACAGAAAGCAAGATGGAATCAGCAGGTGTCTTCTCAGACCCCACCCTGGGCACCCCAACTGGCAGGATTCCCTCTTCCTCCTGTGAGCCGCAGCTAGGAAAGCAGTCTCTAACAGCAAACCTGCCAGGACTCAAAAGAAGGAAAATTTTGGTTTGGTTTTGGTTTTGGTTTTTCGAGACAGGGTTTCTCTGCGTAGTTTTAGTGCCTGTCCTGGAACTCACTCTGTAGACGAGTCTGGCCTCAAACTCAGAGATCTGCCTGCCTCTGCCTCCCAAGTGCTGGGATTAAAGGCATGCACCACCACCGCCTAGTGAAAGGAAATATTTTAAATGCTGCTCATTTATTCAATTCCAAGGTCAATAATCCCGAAAAAAGGATGGGAAGAGTGTAGCCTCGATCCTTTTACTTCACAATGCCACCCCAGGTGGAGCCTTGAGTTTTATCTTTGTAAGAGGTCGTGTTCTCCTCGGGTCGCACTGTGTGGAGGAAGGCATTCATCTGTAAAGTTCCAGCTTTGCTGCCGCTGATAAAATGGATGCAGTCTCTAACTCTCAGAGTTTCTGTTTCTTCCTGGTTTCTTCTGGTTCCAAAATTCTGAACTTCTTGAAGGCTGCAGATGGTCCTTGGTAGAAAGAATATGTCTGCTGTCGCTGGATCGACCGGCAGGCACTGAAGTGAAGTTCAGTTCCTCTGAGACTTCTGATTGAATCAGGAACTGCAAACATCATTACAGCACACCTCCTCACATGCAGAGGAAGATCGTGTCTCTCCCTCTTTCCAAAGAGTGGAGACAGAAATATAACGTTCAATCTATGCCCATCAAAAGGATGATGAAGTTCAGATTGTCTGAGGATACCACAAAGGCCAGCAGATTGGCAAAGTGGTCCAGGTGTACAGGCATAAATATGTCATCTACACTGAATGAGTGCAGTGAGAAAAGGGTAGTGCACAACTGCCCCTGTGCGCATCCACCCCAGCAAGGTGGTTATCACCAGGCTAAGGCTGGACAAAGACTGAAAAACAGAAAAAAAAAAAAAAAAACTGGAAAGGAAAGCCAAGTCTCAACAAGTGGGAGGAGATCAAATGATCAAATACAAGGAAAAACAATGAGACGATGCAGGAGTAGAGGTATCTCATACACAACTTTCATTAGAGACCACTTAAGTTTAAAAAAAAAAATGAGGGATACTGATGGTCAATATCGATCATCACCTCGGCAGGATCTAGAGTCACCTAGACCACACACCTCTGGGCGTGTCTGTGAGGAAGTTTCTAGGTTGTGTTAAATGAGATCGGAAGACCCACCCTAAGTTCTGTGAACTGGGGTCCTGAACTGAATAAAAAGGTTCACCTCCCTCTACTTCTGGTTTGAAGATGTCATGTGACCAGCGGCTCAGGCTCCTCCCTCCATGATGGAATGGCTGTAGCCTCTCAAACTGTAAACCAAGATAAGCCCTTCCTCCTTCAAGTGGCTTTGGTCGGGCATCTTGTCACGATGGGAAGGTAACCAAAACAGAGAACTCTCTCCTGACTCTGAGAGACTCTTCGTGGGGATGACCTGTGTCTTCAGAACTCTATGGCTCTGGTCAAGGTTCAGAACGGTTAACAGTTGGTAACAACTACACAAAGAGCAGCAAACCAGCCTTCCGCGCCACAGGAGGTCTACTGAATCTGCAAAGCACCGTGTGAAACAGGTTTTTGCTTCGTCCGAGCTGCTGCAAGCACGGTTTGCTAAAACCTGGAACGACTAAAACCGACATCTGACTCCAAAACGTATGTGCTTTACGTGGTACTCAACCAGAATAAAAATGAAATGTATAAATAAATTATGCCATGTGCTACACAGCTTTCCATCCTTGTGACAGATACCTGATATAATCAACTTAAGAAAGAGAAAATGTTTATTTTGGCCCGTGGCCCTGGAGGGCTCTGTCTGTGATGGACTGGTCCTGTTGTTTAGGGCCCAAGTCAATGAACACCAAGGTGAGAGTGAGGGATGGCACAAACCTGGTGGAGAAGGGACCAGGGTCCCACAGTGCCCTTCCTTCAATCATTCCCCCCAATGACCTGAAAGCCTCCCAGTCCAGCGAGGCCCCACCTCTGAAACATTCGCCCACCTTCCAACGCTCCAAGCTTTTAAGACTTGGGAGTGGGGGAGGGGCACGAGACAGCTGACGCTTTTAGAACCCGGAGAGCTGAGAAACACCAAGTGGGAAACAGCCTACCCTAGGGGTCGGGCTCTTCATCTCAGAGCATGTCTGGGCCAGCCCTCCAGATGTTTTGACTCATCCTAATTGCCAGCATTTAAAACTATGCAGGAGTCACATAAATAGCAGGATTGGGAATGGCATTGACAGATCAGGATCTCCGGCGCTGGGGGGTGCTCCACTCCCACGTGGTGCCAATCAGTGAACCTGAGCTGCAGATGCTGATGGGAGACGCACTCCCCACACAGCAGCCGGCCTCCCCCTGCTGAGCTTCTGTTTAAGAGTTACATGGCTTTGGGGTTTGCACCCCTGCTTTGCCTCCAAGGCATCCAACTTAGAGAAATCAATAGGGCAAAACATTTTCAATCCCATAAATACACAGTGTGTCAAAAACTATAAGAAATACTGCGCCTTCACCCTTTCCTCAAAAGTTTCTTCTTGGGGATGACCCAGGCATTGTGAGGGTTTGGAGAGCAGCCGAGGGCGCTCAACTAAAATAGTTTTGTCTTCGGTTACTACCGGAATAAACCTGTGAACAGACAGCCGTTCTGTGCCAGCTGAAATCCTAAGTCTTGGGTGGGATGGCCAAAGCTTAGGACCTCAGAGGAGAAACACGCTGGAGCGATTATATCCTGATGCCAAGTTTCTTTCTTTATTGCCATGGCAGCAAGAAAAGAAATGTTAAGAGGGAAAAGCTTTGCTAGGGCAGACCTTCTGCCAGGCCTGGGGAGTGCCAGCCTTTTCGAACACATTTACAGGAAACTCACGACTACAGAAAAGCCCCTGGAACTAAAATAGCCAAGAAAGAATAAAGACCATGCATTGTCTTTATATTTCAAGTGGAGCTCCTGGGACTTGGGGTTCTCTGACACTGGGGACATTATTAATAAACAAACATCTGGATTGACTTGAATCTAAATTTAAGTGCCCTGAGTATTCTGGCTCGATCAATCATAACTAGGGTCCATTTTCCTACAGTCCACTGTGGCTTGTGTCCTTAGCCTACCTTCATTTTCTTCTGACACTCGTAACTCATCTTGCTTTTTTATAAAAAAAAAAAAAAAAAAAAAAAAAAAACAGATCTTATTATGTAGATGTCTGAGAAGCAACAACATATGGAATTGGTCTTGAGTTCAGTCTTCCACTTATACACATGGGCTCTCAGAGTATTCTTGGTCTCCTAACTGGGTTCATATCCCCACACCATCTGTTTCTATCTCTTGGGGATTTTGCTGTTGTTGTTTTGGTTTGGGTGGGGTCTTTTGGCAGGGAGGGGGTTGAGAAAGGGTCTCACTTTGTATCCCTGGCTGGCCTGGAACTTGCTATATAGACCAGGCTTGCCTCAAACTCACAGAGATCTGCCTGCCTCTGCCTTCCTGGTGCTAGAAGTGAAGGTGTGCACCTATCAGGCCCAATGGGGTTTGCATCTTTCATCTAATGACTTAAGCTCTCCCCCCCCCCCCCCCCCCCCCCCCCCGCAAGACTGCTGAGATTTACCAACACAATTCGAGTCCACTAATAATTATAACTTAGGCCATGATGGAACTTCCCATTGATTCCATCTTTTCAATATGGAATTTACCAAGGTTTGCCTGGTTTCTCATGGTATTTGGGAGAAGCACATTACATCTGATGGCCATAAGACAGATTCAGCCATGACCATGGCCAAGTCTAACTTGGATTCTCCAATGTACTCAAATAGCAAGAGGAAATATGAAAGCCAAGGCCGGCCAAACACATTCGCAAGGAGAGAAATGCAGTCAGTCACATGCAGAACCCCAGGAGTGGGCACAGACGGCAGTCCGTAAACACCATGCCAATGCCATGTGTACCTCAGCAAAGCTCACCCCACCTCTAAGGGGAGAGTTGGTCCAGAGCCCTGGGCTGCTGTGGCTGGGCCAAAGGGGTGTGAGCCAAGAGGTTGCTATTCGGAGTCCCCACCCACGGACCAGGAGTTAATCATTCCCAGGCCCCTGTGCCCGACATAAGATGCTTGTCATTTCCCATGGCTTATGTGAATAATAATAAAAGAAAGAAAGAAAGAAAACAAACAGAAGAGATAACTACACTATGGTAAAAGATAATCCCGAAGCATAACTATTGTCTAGGAAGCTGAGCGCCACAGTCAGGCAAACACCCACTGACATTTATTCCTAAGAGATTAGGCTGTGTCAGGCTTCAAGTCATGTAGACCTGTTCCCGTTCCCCAGGGCTTCCACTCTATTTATACGCAAGATCCCACGTTATTTTTCCTGGTGTTATGGCAACAAGAACTTCAGTGTTTACAGAGCTATCAAGTTCTGACAGGCCAAGCTGGGTGCTTCGCACCCCTGGCTTGTATTAAGATGGAGGAAGGGGCTGGAGAGCTCAGCCATCTGCACAGGCAGTACTGAGTCAGGAGAGGGAGGAAGACAAGCTAGTCGGTAATCAGCAGGGGGACAGGCCGCCTTGCCAGGGGAATTCACCAGCAGGGCCCTTTCAGTTCAGGAATTCACCAGGGATACAGAGCCTAGAAAGTTACAGTGAGCCCCAAGAATAAAACCAAATTCCAACCACAACTTCATGCTCCATGTGCATGAGCATGTTCATCTGTGTGTGTGTGTGTGTGTGTGTGTGTGTGTGTGTGTGTGTGTGTGTGTGTGTGTGTGTGTGTAAATCAAGGGCTGGTCTCAGGTGTCCTTCATTAAGCACTATCCACCTTATTTATTGAGGTGGGGACCTGGGGCTCCTCCATCAGGCTGGGCTAGCTGGCCAGTGTGCCCTGAAGATCCCTCTGTGGGAAATTCCAGTACTGAGATTATAAGGATGACCATGCAAGGTGGCCACCATGTATGGCTTCTTTCTAAAAAGTGGGTTCGGGGATCATATTCAGGTCCTCAGTCTTACACAGAAAATCCTTCAACAACTGAGCTATCGGCCCAGGCCTCCACGTACATTTTACAACTGTGTTGATATGGTATATTCAAGTGTGTTGTGATGCCTCTCAGGTACTAGAAAGGAAATTAAAACTCTGGGGGGAAAGGCCAGAGAAACCTCACTGCATCCACCACACAGCCCAGCAGCCCAGCTGTTCCACACCAGCAGGAACCAGCTGAGGACTCTGCCCTTCGAAGCATCCTCAAGCCTCTGCAATAATGTGAAGCTGGGAGTGGAGATGTCCCAGATACACCTCACAGACACGGTTATTCGGAGAGCTTGCCACTTAGCCTGTGAAAATAGCTCCATGTGAGCAGACCCTGCAGTCCAAGGCTCTTCGGCAGGGAGGCTGTGTCCTAGAACCCAAACACCCACTTCAGGGATGTCTGGGTCCCAGCTGGAGCGGGAAATAAAAACCACAGGCTGAGCCTCTGGTGCCATAAACTGCCACGTTTCAATTCCAGAGCGGGACTAAGACAGCATGGTAGGAGCAAAACGCGGCAGGAGTTCAAGGGCACACTCTCCTCCCTTCCTCCACCCCTTCTTCCTCTTTCCTTCCTTCCAGACTTCCCAGCTTCCTTTTATTTCCTTCCCTCCTCTCCTTCCTACTCAATTTCATTTCCTTCTCCCTTCCTTCCTCCTTCCTTTTCCCCTTTCTTCCTACACGTGTTCACAAGGGCACAAACTCCATAAGAAAAAGTTACTCTAACTGTAAATGAACTTCCCAAAGGCACCTGCTTTCTTTTGTAATTTGAGGATTTGTTCAGTATAAGAGTAAAAGGTACATGTGCTTGCCTGTGCTCAGTAACGCTCCAGCAACAAAGACGACTCATGAAACAGGTAAGTGCCAGACAAGGAGCAGGGTCTGCTCACAATTCTCCAGATGACAGGGGCAGGTCTCAGGTGGTGACAGGGGCAGGTCTCAGGTGACAGGGGCAGGTCTCAGGTGGTGACAGGGGCAGGTCTCAGGTGACAGGAGCAGACCTCAGGGTGACACAGCAGGTCTCAGGTGACTCAGCAGGTCTCAGGGGACACAGCAGGTCTCAGGTGACTTAGCAGGTCTCAGGGGACACAGCAGGTCTCAGGTGATTTAGCAGGTCTCAGGGTGACAGTTCAGATCTCAGCTCTGTTATCCATGACCCCAGAGCCACCATACCACTGTTTGCTCTACTTCCTGCTGTCAGGGACTTTGCTACTCCTCTGTTGTTGTGACAAAACACTGTGACCAAAAGCAACTTAAGAAAGGAAGAACTGGCTTTGGTCACGGGTTCCCGAGTCTTCGGAGTCCACCCCGGCAAGCAGGTTTGGCAGAAGCGGCAGGAATCAAGAGAACTGAGAGTTCTCCAGGCTAAGAGCACTCAGACCCAAGCCCCAGTGACACTTCCTCCTAAACCTCCCCTAAACAGCCACCCAATGGGAACAAATACCTGAGTGCGAGCCTCTGGGGGACATCTCTCATTCACACCACCACACTCCTCAAGAGCCACCTGGGCTTTTCAGCTGAACCTCTCCGACATCCTGACACAGACCACTTCTCCGTGCCTTGTCTTCCCAGCAGCCAAGGATTAAAGGCTCTCCCTTAGAGCGGGGCTTCAGTGTCCAGCTTCCTTTCTTTTTGTGAGACGTGCCTCGGTTATTAGAAGAAAAGGACATGAAGTTGGGAGGGGGTGGGAGAAGGACCTGGGAGGCATAAGGAAGAAAAAGGAGGTGGCAAATATGATCAAAATACATTTGACATATGTATGACATTCTTCTTTTTAAGTAATAAAAGCACTATATATGTATATATTTAAATGAGATCAAGTCAAATTTCTCTGGCGTGGCTTAAGCTTGATGCCCCACTACTGACTAACTCAACCTGTTTACCTCTTGGTATTTTAGCACCCAACAGAACCAGAACCTTTTCCCACTGAAAATATATATTTAACTGTGGTAATATTGTATACCCCAATATATCATGCACCCTAATAAATTTATCTGGGGTCAGAGAACAGAACAGCCACTAGACGGACATAGAGGCCAGAAAACGATGGCACTCACTCCTTTAATCCTAGCCTTCTGGAGGCAGAGATCCATTTGGATCTCTGTGAGTTCAAAGCCACACTGGAGGGATTGGGGATTTAGCTCAGTGGTATAGCGCTTGCCTAGCAAACGTAAGGCCCTGGGTTCGGTCCTCAGCTCCTGGGGAAAAAGATAGATAGATAGATAGATAGATAGATAGATAGATAGATAGATAGATAGATAGATAGATAGATAGATAGATAGATAGATAAACAAAGCCACACTGGAAACAGCCAGGCATGGTGACTCATGCCTTTAATCCCAGGGAGTAATGGCAGAAAGCAGAAAGGTATATAAGGCCTGAAAACCAGGAACTAGAGTTGATTAAGCTTTTAGGCTTTTAGCAGCAGTTCAGCTGAGATCCATTTGGATGAAGTCTCAGAGGCTTCCAGTCTGAGGAAACAGAATCAGCTGAGGAATTGGCAAGGTGAGGTGGCTGTGGCTTGTTCTGCTTCTCTGATCTTCCAGTGTTCACCCCAATACCTGACTCCAGGTTTGATTTTATTAACAAGAACTTTTAAGATTTGTGCTACATTTAACCCAAGAAGGGCCTTGCTATCCACTCTGAATGTACATGAAAGGGAATTGGCTGTTATAAACATAAACAATTACCAGTCAGTCATTAGCTGGTCTAACAGATCTAGACACTTAGCTGATGCTAATATGGTCCATTGCTCTCGGGAATCTTTCAAAAAATTGATTGCGATCTAGGGGTGGGAGTGGGGCTGTTCTTTTGTTTTGTTTTGTTTGTTTGTTTTGTTTTCATTTTTAAGAATATAACTCAGGCTGTCCTCAAACTGTCTGTGAAGTTCATGATGACCTCGAATTCCTGATCCTTCCAAACACTGGAATTATAGACATGTGTAGTATTGTATTCCCCCAAATATTGTGCATGCTAATAAACTTATCTGGGGTCAGAGACAGAGCAGCCACAATATTAAACATAAAGGATAGACAGCGGTAGCACACACCTTTAATCCTAGCATTCCAGAGGCAGAAATCCATGTGTTCAAGGATACAGACAGGCATGGTGACTCATCACACCTTTAATCCCAGAAAACAAGCCTTTAATCCCAGGGAGTGGTGGTAGAAAGCAGAAAGGTATAGAAGGTGTGAGGACCAGAAACTAGAAGCATTTGTCTGGTTAAGCATTTGGCCTGGTTAAGTATTTGGCTGGTTAAGCATTCAGGCTTCTAGCAGCAGTTCAGCTGAGACCCATTTGGATGAGGACTCAGAAGCTTCCAGTCTAAGGAAACAAGACCAGCCAAGAGGTTGGCCAGGTGAGGTGGCTGTGGCTTGTTCTGTCTCTCTGATCTTCCAGTGTTCACTCCAATAACTGGCCTCAGGTTTGATTTTATTAGTAAGAACTTTTTAAGCTTCATGCTACAGACATGTGCCTGGTTTATGCGATGCCGGGGGTAGGGGGTGAAACACAGGGTTTTTGCATTCTTGGCAACTGAGCCGCATCCCCAACCCAAGCCAATATATACTTGGGACAGATTCTCACTATGTAGCTCTGGCTGGCCTGGAACTTGCTACGTAGACCAGGCTAGCCTGAAATCAGAGATCCATCTGTTTTTGTCTCCCAAGTGCTGGGATGTGAGCCACCATACTTAACCAAGACAATAATCCTTCTGCATGCAATTTATTTATTAAGGAATCATCTATAGAGGATCTAACACCAGATAAAGGAAGACAGAGGGAACAAGCCGAACAGAAGTACAGTTTCACACACAGACCTTCCCTTGCTCCTCTAGGAAAACTCCGGAATGTGATTATATCTCAGTTTATCCCAGATGACAGCAAAGCTGAAGTTTCAAGTAACTCCCCAGCCCAGTCCCTACCAGGAGCTGCCGTCTTCAGGCACCAGGATTTAAGAAAAGAACAATTCTCACAGCCTGTAGGAGGTGTCTGAGGGTGTCTGGGGTGCAGGCTGGTAGGAGCAGACCTCATAGCCTTGGCCAGGGACACAAAAGCTGGAGAAAACACCAGAAGCAGCTAAGCTAAGCACAGACGGAGCACTAGAGTTCACACCTGCTCCCCTCCTCCCCATCCACACAGGTCACAGTACGGTCACTCCATTCTGTCGTACCTTCTTTAAGATGGCGGCTGGTCACAAGTTTCAGGGGTAAAGGGTATAACAGAAAAGCTAACTCCACCAAATGCAGCAGGTGCCACTGAGACTCAAAAACTCCCACATGTTCCTTCCCACACGCACTGTGAGCTCCCCTCACACATGGCCAGCGCTTCTGCTGGACCAGGAGGTTTACTTGGAGAGGAAAACCAAACATTAACATTTATCCTCGAGGGAGCCATGACCCTAGTCATCTTGTCCTCCCCTAACTGCAGCTGTTGTTTTCCCATTCACAAGTCAAGCCAGCTGTAAGAGCAAGGGGATGGTCTTGATTGCCAGGTTGACTAGTTTGAGCCATCCTAGGACATTTACAAAGTGCACCCTTATGTGTGTCTCTGTGAAGGCATTTTCAGAGACAATTGGACTGAGATAGCCTAATAAATGGAACTATGGAAAGTGGAGCCTGATTGGAGGGAGGAAGTCACTGGAGAAACATCCTTGGGGGCTGTGTCCTGCTCAGGCCTTTCTTACTCCTGCCCCACTCTGCCCCCTGCTAGCAGGGGTGTTCCTGACCCTCTGCTGTACTGTGTCAGTGTGTAAGCACAAACAGACCAAATCCTCCCTCCCTTGAGCTGTTTCCGTCAGGACTCTCCCCACAACAAGGAGGACATTGGCACAGTGGCCAATGGCACAGTAGGTAACTATGGGCAAAGTGGTTAATAAATCCAGGGTTCCACAATGACCAATGGCACAGTAGGTAACTATGGGCAAAGTGGTTAATAGATCCAGGGTTCCACAATGACCAATGGCACAGTAGGTAACTATGGGCAAAGTGGTTAGTAGATCCAGGGTTCCACAATGGCCAATGACACAGTAGGTTACTATGGGCAAAGTGGTTAGTAGATCCAGGACTCCGATTGCTACTTGTAAACTATAACCTCAAAATCAGTCTGTCCAGATGGAGAGAAAGGTAGATGAAAGGATAGAGAAAGAAACTTAGATATTGAAAAGATATTTGCATAGGGTGATCATTGCTGAAATAATCATTAAGCCAGAACATTGTCCAAATGCCCCCACTACTGTGCCCTGCCTGGATGGAGCCTCTCTGCTCTCTCCCTGTGCCTTTGCCATTTTCTTTCTCTGTATTAACACCTGGAGCCCTTTTCTTCCCCAACCCAGCCCCACAAGGATGCAAGTTGCTTAGCAACTGATCCACCCACAGGAGTATCCATGGAGGAAGCAACCCCAGTTCCTAGGATGCTCCATGATCCAAGTTAGTCTAGTGAGCCTCGGTGTTTACACCTAAGCCTGAGGCGCCTTCCTCACAGCATTTCCATCACAGTTTATGGAAATCCATGCCCAAAACAAAAAATGTATGTAAGAGTGGCAGCCTGCTCTTTCTTTGAAGAAATGTTTGTTTCCAGCTCCATGAACAGATACTTGTACAAGTTAGTCTAATGCTGAAATAGTCTTTGTTCAAATATAACTGAGAAAATGTATAAATGATATAAACAAAAATAATTATTAGATATTTCCAATATTCTAAATAATAACTTATTTTTTTCTGCACGTTTAGCCTTTCTCACATAAAACCTGCAAACGTACATCCATGTGCATGTGTGGTGTGTGTGTGTGTGTGTGTGTGTGTGTGTGTGTGTGTGTGTGTGTGTGCTCTCCAGCTCATGATGCTCATTGTCACACTTCCAGAGAAGTGTAGGAACAGAGGAGAGGGAAGTATTATGGTCTGCTGGGAAGTTTTAAGGCTGATGAAGCTGGAGTGGGGACCTTCTCTTCAGACCTACAAGGCACAGAGAATAAAATAGTCAAAGAATTTCTATGATCAATAAGCCCAAAATTTCAGAAAAATATTGAGAGTCAGAGAAGCGTGGCTTGGGATGCTCTTCCCGGTCACATGATATACAATGCTTTCAGCATATGGAGAGGAAGGCTACCACAATCAGCGCCAAGGCTAAACTCATCTCACTGTGCCCTCTAAAACTGAATGAATGCTTGTACACTTACGTTTTCCACTAAGAGGCATGTCCCTACATGGAAGCAATCCTCATGAAACTCACTGAGTCAAAGTGGGGCAGGGAAGAAGCAGGTAAAGAAGAAAGATGGGGACGAGCTGGGAAGAGGAAGGGGTTCAGCAAGAACAAGCGGGGGACAAGAGAGGGTAATGGAGGGAGAGATGATCAAGGTGCACCACATTCAGAAGTGAAAATGCCATAATGAATCCATTTTCACACATGTTTCTTACCCACACATATCCCTACTATTCTTACTCATTTCTTTCATTTTTTCCAGTGCTGGCGACTTAACCCTCAGGCAGGCTAACCACACACCTATTCTTCTTTCTTATTGATTGATACAGTTTTAAATGAAGGATTGAGTAAAGCCCAGACACCTCTCCATAAAAACCTTTCCAAAACATATTTTAAAAGATACCCAGAAATGTGGGTCATCAAGAAAGAATCTCCAGGTCAAAAGTGATGGCATTCTGTGTTAGATAAAGCAATAGTTTTATGTGTTTATGCTTTGCAATCATTTCAGTATCATGAAATGGTGAAGACTTCCTTGAATTCTGTAGGAAGTAGTGTGATCTCATGCTAGACTCTGGCAACTTAATCCGAGGCATTTAATTCTGAATTGAGACTATCGAGAAGCTGGGGAGCTGGCTCCATGGGCATTTGCTGTGCAAGAGTGAGGACTGAATTCTGGTCCCCAACATCCATATAGAAGTCAGATTTGACAGTGCATGTCAGAAACCCCAGGATTGGAGAGTAGAGACAGGCCAACATGGGAGCTCAGTTGACAGCTAGTCTAGCAGGAACAGCAGGCTCCAGATTCAAGGAGAGACTCAAGGAGAGACTCTGCCTCAAAAACTAAGGTGCAGAAGTAATTAAGGAAGACATCCCAATGTCAACTTCCGGCTTCCACGAGCATGTGCACATATCACACACACACACCAGAGAGGGAGAGAGAGAGAGAAAGAGAGAGAGAGAGAGAGAGAGAGAGAGAGAGAGAGAGAGAGAGAGAGAGAGAGAGAATGAACTAGGGATGTAGCTCAGTGTGAAGTGCTTGCCTAACGTGTGCAAGGCCTAGGAAGAGGGATTCTAGAATACTGTAGCAGAGCTGTATGTCGTCCTATTGCCTGGTCAGCTTTATTCACTGTGACTGATCCCATTTGCTGCCCAATAGACCTTGGGAGGAACTGGTCCGTCATATAATCACAAAACTCTTTTGTTATTCTAGTGTGGATGTTCAGTGTCTTTACATTTAACCAAGTGGAGTGCTGATAAGTACTTGAAGAGAAAATACATTACAGAGTTCTGTATACAGAGAACCAATTTAACTGTACATTTTAAAACACACACACACACACACACACACACACACACACACACACACACACACACACACGTGTGTGCCTGCTTACAAGCTCTGTGGAAATGGAAAATAACCCTTGAAACTAATATACAATAAAGAGGAATCCAGAAGCCACTTTGTGGTGTAAAACCCGCTCCTTGCCACAAACACCAACAGAGCACTCTGCAGCTTGTGCTGTTCAGCAGCCCTACTCTACCATAGACTGAGAAAGTTGCTGTGGGCTTTTGTGGTTGCTTGTTGACTAATTCCTTCCCACCTCAACTCTAATTTTTCCTCTCAATCCAAATAAGATCATTATATCAAATCACCAAGAGTCAGATGGGTGGGCAATTCCAAAACTGAGTCTCTCTCTGCAATTCCAACCTTCCTGTGACAGACATTCTTTGCACTTGTTAGCATCTTGCATATCGGTTTCATATATGACAAGCCAGATTCTGACCTCATTCCTGTGGAGAATGTGAAGGAGTCGAAAGCAGAATCGGCATGGCCAGAGATCAGCAAGCTGAAAAATCAAAGCTGAAAAGGTTTGGAGGAGGCGGAGGAGAGACAGGACATGGGGAAGGAAATGCCAGGTGCAAATGGAGCTGTGCTGGACAGCACACAGCCACCATGCACACATCCATGTACCGTGTTTCAAGTAACTATTAAACAATAATTTGAATAGTACCATTCTTTGTTATTATTATCATTATTATTATTACAGAACGTGAGCGTTTGATTCTCTTTGATTTCTTCTATTGGTTATAAATCTTCCAAGGAGTCATAAGTTGCTCATAAAGACCTGGTACCTGGCACTTAATTGTGCCGTGTTACAGTGGACTTCCTCGGAGGCAAACGCTCTACACGAGAACACTTACAAAGAAAGCCAAGGCAGACAGCCTGACTAAGCCAGTAAGAATACAAATGGTTGCTGACGGGGGAATAGAGTTGACAACTAAAGCTTTCTGGACCAAAAGGGAAGATGAATAGCCAAGACATTTGAATTGTTGGAGGAAAGGATGCCTCAGACCCCGGCAAGGGGGAGGAACCGACATAAAACTAGAAATAGAAGATTAACCACTAAGCTCAGAATGAATCATGGAGGGGAAAAGATGGATTATTAGGCTTGAAGGAGCTAGGCAGGAAGGGCCTTGCACAAAGCTGCCTCGAATCTTCCTTGCAAGTCCAGGACAATAGAAACTTACTTGTTTGCAGAAAGGCCTTGCTAGTTTAGCCAGCCCTCCTCGTGAAGAAGTAAGAACAAACGAAAGAAAAGATTATTCAAACTGCAGGGAAGTATTAAATAGCAGAACCTAGGCATTCCCATGATGCCTGATGCCGGGGAAGGCGTGGTGAGCTGGTCCCTCCTTACGCTGGTGTCTGTGAGGATTCCTCAGGAGACTCTTCACGGGAGTACCCGTGACAAGATGGAAGGTTAAGGTGAAGAAACGGAGACAAAGCAAACAGCCAATAACAGAAAACAGTGAGTCCGTTCACTCAACAAAGTGGAAAGCTAGAGTGAAAGTGTGGTTGCTTAAGTCCAGGCAGGCACTGGCAACCATCTCTGCCCCTCTATAAATAAGCTGAACTTTAGGGGCCGGAGAGATGGCTCAGAAGTTAAGAGCTCTTGCTGCTCTCCAAGTGGATATGACTTCAGTTCCCAGCACCAAGTTATAGGGTGGCTCACAACCTCCTGTAACTCCAGCTCCAGGGTATCTGATATCCTCTTCTGGCCTCCACAGGTACCCAAACACTTGTACACACACACACACACACACACACACACACACACACACACACACACACACATCAAAACAAATAAATTTTCTTGGGATGTTGGAGATTTAGCTCAGTGGTAGATCATTGACTAGCAAGCACAAGGCCCTGGGTTCAGGCCTCAGCTCTGGGGCAAAAAAAAAAAAAAAAAAAAGAAAAGAAAAGAAAAGAAAAGAAAAGAAAAGAAATTACAAAATAAATCTTTTTAAAAGTTGAATTTTAATCACATTTTTAATAAAAATTCCAACATAAACTAGGATTGAAAGGAGCAATGTTAAACCTGTGCATAAATAAGGAATCCTCAGAACTGATTCCCAATCTGCCCAGTGATCAAGGAGAAAGGGTATGGCGGCACTTTTGTTTTTTTAATTACTGTGACAAAAGAGCTGAGAAAGACGACTTCATTTGGGCTCATTGCTCAGACCATGGCATGTGACTTCATTCCTGTAGCTTGGGGAAAGAACCAGGTGGCAGAGAAGACGTGGTAGGGCAAAGCTGCTCAGAAATGCAGCCAGGAAGACAAGAAACAGGCAAGATGAGAAGACCCCAGCTACCCACTTCCTCCAATGAAGCCCCGCCTCCAAGTTTCCACCCCGCCCCCAACAACATTATCAACTTATGAATCTATCAGCGAACTAGCCATTGATAAGGTCAGTGCCTTCTTCATGCTCCAAGCCCCCAGTCCACTGGCAAGCAGCCTTCAATGTGTGAACCCTTCAGGGGACACTTCCCATCCAAACAGTTACAGAGAGGAAGGAGCCGTTGCCTATCCCAAAGCAGTGAACTTCCTATGAAGAAGAATCCTGGTTAGTTTCCTGTTGCTCTGATAAACACTGTCACCAAAAGGGCTTGTTTGGCTTACACTTCCATGTCAGGCTCCATCACTGATGGAAGTCAGGGCAGGGACTCGTGGCAGGAACCTGCAGACAGGCAAAAGCTGTGGAAGGATCCTGCTCACTGGCTTGCTCTCTCACACAACCTAGGACCACCTGATCAGGGGTAGCATCACCAGCAGTGGGGTGGGGCCTTCCACATCAATCATCAATCAAGAAAATGCTCCGTAAACCAATCTGATGGAGGCATTTTCTCAGTTGAGGCTCCCTCTTCCCAGATGACCCTAGCTTGTGTCAAACTGACAAAATCTAGACAGCACAAGAAAGCAACCCATGCCTGCCCTGTCAACCCAGCAGTCACACTGGGCTCTACAAAGGGGACACGTGTGACCCCTTCATCCTGTTCCTTTTCAGTTTTAAAATTAACTTGTAGCCAGTGGTTACCATATTAGGTGACATTTAGGTTGAAAGGGTTGAAGAGATTAGATGGATCCCCTGGATAAGATGAGTCTTCTAGGGAACTTGGACCAGGAGCTGACTTAGGGGCTAACTTTGATGACCCTGATAACACTATGATAGTTATATAATAAGATCGCTTTATTCTGTATAGACTCACACTCGAGTGTTCAGAGAGGAAATGTCAAGTTGGCTTCGAATGCTTCCCCCAGAGAGAGCAAAGGCACATGAAGGTAAGGCTGGGAAAGGATGTGAGAGCTATGTAATCCGGTGAGAGCTGGTTGTTATTGTCTTCCTGTTCGTGTGTCTATTGGAGAGATATTCATGATAACAACTTCCAAAGTCCATTCTGAGTGAGAAGACGGAACACAAATATGCCCATTCTTCATCACAAAAGACACTGGCTAGTCCCAGCCACAGAGGCAGGGAAGCTATGAAGATGTCCAAATTTTCCCTCGGTGAGGAGTGGAAGGCAGTGGACCAGGAAATGTTCATGGTGGTAGTTTGAGCATCTTAAATAGGCATTCGTTATGTATTACAGAAAGATGTGTGTAATAAGCATGGTTAAAATAAATGTATGTAGCCATACCAAAAAAGGCTAGTATAGCACACCACACAGTGATTCTGTGAGGGTGATTGTGTTTAGTGTAAACACACCACACAGTTACTCCATAAGAGTGATTGTTTTGTTTTAATAAAGAGACATGGTTCTGAAATGTTGCTGTTAGGAGACTTTTTAAATTAAATTGAAGCTGTGTTTAAAGTAAGCCTTTTTAAACTGTGAGGCCTAGAGTTGGATGTATAAAATTGCTTTGTTTTGTTTTTAAGACAGGGTCTCATATAGCCTAGGCCAGCTTCCAGACTGCTATGTAGACAAAGATGACCTTGAATTTCTGACCCTCCTGCCTCCACCTCCCCACTGCTGGGATTATAAGCCTACACCAATAGGCCTGGTTTGTACAGTGCTGGGGACTGGACCAGGGCTTTGTGCATGCCAGGCAAGCATTCTGCCCACTGAACTACATCCCCACCTCCCATATAATAATTCCCAGTAGATCCCAAAACTTTAACTGTCAAGACACAATTCTGTTTCTCCTCAACCCTTTTCCCAGTTATGTGTCTTAGGATGTGTGAAAATACTGGAAGAAGGCTACTTAAAAAATAAATTATTTGCAAATTAAATTTAATATAAAGATACAGTTTAATACAATATCAAGAAAAGGAGTAGGGCATGGTGGCACACACCTTTAATCTAGCACTCAGAAAGTAGAAGCTGGCAGATCTCTGTGAGTTTAAGGCCAGCCTGGACAATATGTGGAGTCCCAGGCCAGTCAGGGTTGCCTATCTCCAAGGGAGGGGGCATGCATATTCCCTTAGAAATTGAATTGGTCTCTTCCTTTTTCTGACATGAGTGTATTTAATGGTGGATGTAATCTTTGCCATTTATGTGATGTTTAATACAGTTACCACTGTCTTAAGCATTCCCTGGGAATGCACGGAACTCTCACGCACCCCTTAGTGTTGACTCCATCTCCAAGACAGCAAAACCCAAAGATACGAAGTAACTTGCCTAAGATGGAGAGCTAGATGTCAGCAGAGCAGGGACTTGAACCCAGGAGTTACACTGGGTCTTGGCCGTTAGGCTGTGTGCCATGCTGGCTCAGGCGAGGGTCCTATTGTCTAGGTCATTCACAAGTGGGAACCAAATAAATCACCTCTCCTGATGAGCGCTCTCCTCATACAGGCCAGGACCAATGGAAAGAAAGGGGACATTAGTTTCCCATCACATAATATTACATTATCACTTATTCAGAGCCACATTTCCACTCGGCCTATGACCACTAGCCCTTGCCCATAGAAGACACATCCTATTCTTGCCCTTGACAGTAGCTGAACTCAAGTAAGATGGAAAAACAGACCATCTTCATGACCACACCTGCCCTGGCAGAAGCCACGTGGCAAACTCAAGCCCAGGAACATGTAGTTTCCACCCATTGCTTTTCTAAGGACGTCCATCCAGCCTTGGTGAGAAGTACAGGGTTCTCTTGCTGACCTGGTGCTCTGGTGCCGTGAGGTGAATTTGGGGGAGGTTCCTAATTTTAACTGGGAATAAGCAGAACACGTCTTGCTGGACAAAGCCTGTGGAGGGCTGCAGTCCCATACTGCTGGAGTATCCAGAACACCACAGACGTGCAGTCAGTTGCCAAGCTTTAGATTACAGAGATGAGACAGGTTCCTTGGCCCTGCTTGACCTGGCCTTGGGCAGGTGACCTTGCTGTGATCACAGGCTTGTCTCTGTGATAGTTCCCAAGGTCCTCAGGGGACTGCTGGGCTGTGGTATCAGCTGACATTCTCATTGTCCCTTCCTTGGCCAGCACCATACTCCTAATTTGTGGCTTCTCGTTTGCTGTGGTATTAGAAATCATACACTCATTCACGGCACATGTAAGCATGAGTTGGGGTGCATTTATGTATGAATTTATGGACAGGTGTACCTCTATGCCTTCCCAAGCAGGGTTAAAAGCAGCTTTAAAAGATTGTGCAGTTAAAAAGATACTGATCTGGGGGAGCATTTGAACAATGGGAAAATAAAAGGAGATAAACAGCAAGGCCACAGGGAAATAATACACACAGACCATCCCCCCATAGCCCTCTCTAATTACCAGCATCAGGAAATAGCACTCTAAGGTTAGAAAAAAAACACAAAGATAAAAAGGCTGACAATTGGTCACAGGATCACAATGCATAAATAAAAACAAGCCAGCTAGTTAGAAAAATCACTACCTTCCTTGACCTGAAGACCTAAAAGAATATTTTCCATGGCAGTCATAAAAAGGGGACTCCATAGACACACACACACCCCTCAATGCCACTTTGACTACCGCTGGTGTGATAGATTCTAAATGGATGTCTTAGGATGCCTTCTGTGCAAGCTGACAGCAAAGTGCAGGCAGCCAGCATCAGAAGAGTGGAAGCCCCCAGACAGGGGTTACAAGGCTCCCACTGGTCACGTGCACAGATTTTAGCACATCGGTTTATGGTCGACATTTTTCCCAATGGAAGGCCACAGGTGCAGGCTTCCTAATACTCACATTCCAAGTGTGTAGGTCAATGCACATTTTACGGGAGAAATCTTTTTGTTTTCTATAGTGTCTATACAGCAGCCATAAATGGCCCTAGCCATTAGATTTAGTTCTCAATTCTAGAATTGTGGCTGCCTCCCTTTCAAGGGAAGCAACAAAGAAATCTCTCACCATTTGATCTTGAGACTTCTGAGCTCCCATCCCATCAATAGGGAGATGACTACCAGGTTTGTAAAGACAATTTCTAAATGTGTATGCCAGCAGTGTAGTTTAAAGACAGATTTGGCGTCACACACTAACTAGGAGGTACAATTTCGGCCTGCTAGGAATGAACTGAATCAAGTTTATTCCGAGAATTTCAGAGCGAACCACCAGCCTCCTGTCCCTCCACTGAGGCCCCTCACAACTGGATCTGAGCGCTAATCGATGCAAGCATCCTTTAATCACGCAGCACCTGCTGCATGCAGACTGTTTGGATTTCTGCAACAGCACAGTGGATTCCTCCACAGCACCACAACACAATTGCTCAGCTATCAAGAGAAGCTATTTCTTTTTTTTTTTTTTTAAATCCTGCTGAGTTCAAAGTTCAAAATTTATTCCTTAGCTTAACGCAATGCTATCGCAAGTGTGTTTAATGTATTCATTCTAAACGCCATCAGAGGACGGTGGTGTCAACATTTTGGCTTTGTTTGGACAGCTTTTGTGCCAGTACAAACACTGACTGTATGAAATCTAATGAGATTAGGGCTCACTGCAAAATTAAAGGCAGGCAACCCAGCTTCAAAGACACTGCCGCAGTGCAAATCCCCCACAATATTTCTTGAGGTATTTTGGCAAACTAAAGTCTAAGAATCAACTTGACCAAAAGATTTTCTTCATAGCAACCTTTTATTATGATATTGAATATTAAGTACCTCCTGAAGAATGGGTGATTTTTTTTAGGGAATTTTTAAAAGTCATCATTAAAGAGTATTATAGTTAAAGAGAATAAAGCAGAATAGAGAAAAGTAAGAATTAATAAAAAGTTTCCACAGACCCAGAATTAAGCATGAACCTCTTAGAAGCTGTGGATTTGGCTCGAATTCAAGATGGCTAACATCCCTGTATCGTCTTGATTGGCTAACATACAAAAACACCAATAATCATAGTCTGTAAAACTTTAAGGAGTTTGTAGCATGAGGCCTTGGAAAGTTAATTGCTGGTCTTGGAAATGTTTCTCAGTCACACATTTTAGTGGATAATTGAGCAAAAAAAAAAATAGAATTATTTATCTTAAGCAATCTGCAAAGAAGCAGGCAGAGATAAAGGGTATAATGTCAGGGCTGGGGAGATGGTCCAGCCAGTAAAGTATTTGCCATGCAAGCATGGTGACCTGGTTTTGATCCCAAGCACCCAGGTAAAAAGCCAGGAATTCCCTTTAATCCCCCACACTGGGAAGGCAGCCATGCCAGCAGCCCAGGGCCCAGGTCCCTGCCTCAAAAGACAAGATGGATGGATCCTAAGAAATGGCACCCAAGGTTGACCTCTAGTCTCCGTATGCATTCACCTGCATGGACATACACATACACACACACACACACACACACACACACACACTGTACAAACTCTTGCCAAAGCCGCAGGAATAAGGCAGAGCTGAAGTAAAGCCCCAAGTCCAACAGTACCCATGAGCACTCTGGCCCAGCCATATAAACTCAGTGCCCAATCCATGCTTTTTCTCTTATGAAAAACATCTATTTTTAAAAGGCAAGGAACCCAAGTGACAGCTGAATTTTAAAACCTAATACCATCTATCCATTATCTTCCCATCCAGCAGAAGCCAGGGGCATGATACCTGTCACTACAATGTCAAGTCCCCCTCCTGGTTCTGTCAGAGAAAAAAATAATAGTAATTGCTCTTCAGCCCTGATACATAGAACCTCCACTATGAACCACCTCCCGGCTCTACTGCAATGGCTCCCCTGACGCTCGGGAGCCTCACAAAATTGAGCAGCTGTGAAGAAACCTTACTCTTAGAAGCACTGATCCTCCAGCCAAGAGGCTGCAAAGGACAAGTTCAAGTCCTCAGACATTCAGAATCCAAGGTCGTTAGCAAAAGCCTTACATTTTACATTTTGAAAGGTAGATGGATGCGTGGGTTCTGCTCTGTTGGCCCTGAGGGGAAAAGTCCTCACATGAAGAATTGCCCACCAATATAAAGCTCTTCCTTCTCCCAATAAAAGCCAGCAGTTTTAACTTTACCATATCTGAGGGGTTTTCTCTCACCAATGTGTATCAGGGTAGATAAGTCACATTACCCCTCCTGCTTCTTGTTCTCGTCCTACCAAATAACCGAGTCTGCTCCAATTGGCCAAATGCCTCCTTTAGGATCCCAAAGCCTTGAAGAACAATACATTTTTCTGTTTGTTAACAAAAGAGGGAACTCCTGTCCTTACTGAAGCCACAGAAATGTAGTTGGTGGGTCACGGTAAAACACCAAAAAACAAAACAAAACAACAACAACAAAACACAGTGACTTCGCACCCTCAGAAGCCACTCAGTGTTTAGCTCAAGATTCAATGCATAGAGAATTATTGATAGGGCAGAGGAGACCAGAAGAGTCTTTTCTCAGGTTGATGAAGTGGGAAGTACCTCTGGTTCCTGCCATGCTTCCACAGAAAAGCCACCCTTGGTCATAAAGAGGACGCCTGTCCACCATGTTGGCAGCCAAGCACTGACTCTCGGGAAGCCAGAGCCCATGGCTCACGTCACTCTGATGATGACAGGCCCTTGCCTTACCCTCAGCTCTGAAAAAGGAAAGAGGAAAAGAGGGGTGTTCTAAAAATAAGAAGAGAGGAGTGCAGAGCTCCTGCCCAGGCGAGTGAGTAGGAAGAGACCACGGTACACCCCAGCACTCCCTTCCTGCTCCATATGAGGGAAAGTGCCCTGAGAATGTGGCAGAGTGAAATAAAACAGAAAGCTGGCAGAAACATGGGGTGCCATCATGCTGGACTTCTTTCAAAAGGAGAGGAAAAGCCTGTATGCAGGGGCTGGAGAGGGGCTCAGCCATTAAGAGCATGTTTTGTTCTTCCAGAAGACCCAAGTTCAGCTCCCAGCAGCCATGTCAGGCAGATCACAGCTCCCTGTGACTCAGCTCCAGGGGCTCCTGTGCCCTCCCTAGGCACCTGCGTACACGCACATAGACACGTACATTAGAAGCATAAATATTTCTTTTGATTGTACACACGTTGTTAAAATGTGAACTGTCCTCCGCAGGCTCCTGTGATTGAACACTTGCTCTGCAGCTGGTGACACTATTTTGGGAGGATGGGGTAGGCCACCAGAGCAGGCCTTGAGGGCCATAGCCTAGCCTATCTCCACCCAGGCTCTCGGCTACCTGTCTACACCACCAGAGACCAGCTACTACCAGCTCCTGTCACCAGAAAACAAGCCACCTCAGCCACCCACTTTCCCCACCATTATGGGCTGTACCCTCAAACTGTGAGCCATTGTGACCCCCTCCCTACTTCAGTTCTTCTGTCACAGCAAGGAGAAGAATAACAACACTATAACCCATCCTAGGCCTCAGACTGGACAATCTAGCCTTTTCTCAGTCATCGAAAACCTTGAGATCCTTGCTTCATCTTGGCTCTCACCACTACGCTCTTTCTGTCTGGGTGGCCTTACCCCTTCCTCCTCAGGACCATTTGCTTCTCTCCCTCAGTCTAGCTCTTCAGGCTTGGAGGCTAGGGAGCCTCCCTACATCCTCACCTCCCCTGAGTACCACTCTCATCTCCTTGCAGACTAGGGAGCCTTCCCTACATCCTCATCTCCCCTGAGTACCACTCTCATCTCCTTAAAGACTAGGGAGCCTTCCCTACATCCTCATCTCCCCTGAGTACTATTCTCATCTCCTTGCAGACTAGGGAGCCTTCTCTACATCCTCATCTCCCCTGAGTACCACTCTCATCTCCTTGCAGACTAGGGAGCCTTCCTTACATCCTCATCTCCCCTGGTACCACTGAGTACCACTCTTGTCTCCACTCCCCACTGATGACCACTCTAATGCTCTCTGTTTTATTTCACAGCTCTTCGAGCTGGTGGTAAACTGCATTTTTTATAACTATGTAATTTTTATGGGGCACCTCCCTCCTGCACTCAATAAACTCCAAGACAGCAAGAACCATCTCCTCTATTGGTTGCCACTTGAGCATGATGTAAACACCCAATGTGATGCTTAGACTGCAGATCTCCATGGAATGCCCACACTATCCCATCAGCTCCATATCACTTTGATCTTTCTGGGTGTTCTACAGGATGAGGGTGGAGACTAGTTCTTGTCTGAGACAAAGACTAAAGAAAGGAGAACTTGGCCCAAGTAAGCAAGGTTCTTGACCTATGAATATAAAGATGAGCACTCAGTACCCTAGAATCCACATTTTTAAAGGGGGGTATTACTCTTCCCTTCCAGGAAGTTCCTCTCAGTCTTGCCTGTATTCCACCAGTTTTCCCCTTCAGGTACCTCAAGGTACCGTGAGAACCCTCAGTTTCCCCAGTATGGCTGGAGGACTTTCCTCATCCGTTGCTATTTTCAGAAGAAAACCTAATGAAGCCATAACTAAGAGAGCAAGAAGCCAAGTCCATTCAGTATCTTGGCTGCTTCTGGTGAGTACCAAGCAAACCAATGGAGACTAAGGGGCACCAAGGTCTACATGGTTAAACTTGGTTTTCTTTAGTTCAGATCTGAACCACAAATATCAAAGTTATTGCCTCCTGACTCTACAGTGTGATTTTTTTTTTAAAGGATCTCTTGGTCAGAATAAGGCTGTGGACACACTGTACCTATATCTTCATAGGTGACTTTGCTTTACAGATAAAAGTGGTTTGCAGAATGGCTATGCAATTGTGTTTGGATAAGGTCACCAGAAGAGTGGCCACTGTCCATTGTAATGGGCTGAAGTGTGGTCCTCAATTCAGGTGCGAAAGTGTTAACTCTTGGTCCAACAGTCCATCTCCACCATTCTCATTCTGTAGACATCAGTCTCAGAAAACAAAAAAAGGAGGTGAGGGTTTGGGGGATAATCAGCCAGATGGCTCAGGTGGTAAAGACACCTGCGACCAGGATAATGACCTGAGCTCAAAATGGTAGAAAGAGAGAACTGAACTCCTTGAAGGTTGTCTTTAACCTCCACACTGGTATGGTGGCATGTACACACCCACTCACACACATGCACAGGCACTCACATACACATGCATGCACAATGAATAAATGTGTAAACAAAAAATGTGTAAGAAAATGTGTAAACAAAAAATTGGCTTTAAAAAAATGGTAGCTTGCTCATGTAGTCCCAGCATGGAAGTCTCAGAGATGTGTGGAGCCTTGTTAGCCAGGTAATCTAGCCTGCTTGATGAGTTCCAGACCAGGGAGAGACCTTTGTCTCAGAATTAGGGTAGATAGCACCTGAAGAATGACAGAGGTTGTCCTCTGGCCTCTCCAAGCACACCTGCTCACATATGAACAGGCACACACAAAAACAAATAAATAAAAGCGAGGAAAGGTTGATAGGGGACCAGATGGTGGGATGTGGATTCAAGCTTTAACTATTGCTCAGCATCAAAAGTGCTGTGATAATACTATGAAATTACTCCAAAGGCAAAATACAATATTGATTCAAGGGGAAGAGGCTGAGGCAAACTAAGATAGTCTACATTCAGGATAAACAAGGGCCTCAGCGACCATGGTGGGTGGAGATGGGGAAGAAGGCTGGATTAGAGTGGGTCATGAGAAAAGAACTGGTATGTAGTCCAAAGGTTTCTCTGGTCCCGTCCAGCACCACCCCCCCCCCCCGTGGTCCCGCAGCTGCTTATAAAATAATCATTCAGAGGCTTAATATTAATTACCAATTTCATGGCCTGTGGCAGGCTTCTTGCTAGCTAGCTCTTCTGTCTTAAATTAATCCATTTCCATTAATCTATGTTTTGCCATGTGTTGCGTGGCTTTACCGGTTTGCTGGCATCTTGCTTCTCCTTTGGTGGCAGCTGGCATCTCTATAGACTCTGCCTTTCTCCTTCCCATCTCTCTCCAGTTGGAATGTACCACCTAACCTTATTCCTCCTCACCAATGGCCAAACTGCTTCATTTATTAACCAATCAAAGCAATACATATTCACAGCATACAGAAAGACATCTCAAAGCATTGATAAGACATGAGTGTAACAGGGCCCCAGACCTTAGCACAACTGACTCCATGGTGGAGGTGCCATTCAGGCTATAAAACTCAGCACATAGACAAGTACCACCAGCCAGAATGAAAAGAAAACAAAGATCTAATCCATCAAAGTTCATGGTTCCAGGAAAGTCTCTAAATGTTCTAACCTTGCTTTTTGGCCTCTGTAGTTGCACTTCTGGCTAACTGTTCTTGTTAACTAAAGTGTATCAACCCAGAACATGCCTTTTGTGCTTAAAAGTTCACCCTGAGAAAGACCCAGGGCTACACTAAGGTCTCAAACACCCGGTGTAGTCCCAGCCAGCTAATAAAGACTTTCTATTGGCTTCAGCCTGTGTCCAGTCTTCTCTGGTGAATGCCCCACAATGAGGAGGCAGAGCCAGCCCAGTGAGCCTGGGTGGGGCAAGGAGGGGAGAGTGGAGACTATCATATGAAGTACTTCCCCCTGCTCCCAATCTGGAAGTAACTTTGAACCACCACCTAGCCTCTTCTGGCCCATTTTCTCCAGCTAGAAGATGAAAGTTCACGTGGCCATCCAAACTCGGTATCTGAATTCAGTTACTTAGGGAAATAAGAGAGACAGTAGCATCATCAAAGGGGACAGAAAAAAAAAAAACGGTATTTCGTATGGGATACTGGACATTGTAAAGGCTGTTACTGTGATAGGGGTATCTTCAGCTCCCCCCAGCAAATTCCTTTTAACCACAGAAAGCCTGCCACCTGCTTAGAGAATGGGAAATGTCAGGCTCACCCGATCTCCCAGATAGGGAGTTGATATCATGGTTGACTTGATGGCCAACTCCAATGATTAAATTACGTGTAGCTGCACAATACACCTTGCAGGAAGTCCTCACAGGAAGGGATTCAGAGAGCTTCCGGGTTACTGAATATCATGCCAGGCAGGTGCTGCCCCCAATGCTGTGGGGACAGGAGCCTCTGGACCGGGACTCCCTGGACTTTCTATGTACCTACCTCTTCACTGAGCTGCTCATATGCCATCTTTTCTACTCATAAGGATCCCCTTCCAGCCACACCTGAGTTTATATGAATGAGATAAGTTTTAGAAATGGATGGGCCTTGAGATAGATACTCGTACTGGTAAGTATTTGGTGTTCTGCCAGCCATCCATACAAACTGCCGGGCCTCAGCAGACCCCTGGAAACCTCAGGTTCATAAGCAAGATCAGACAGAAGTTGTGGCTAAAGCAGAACCTACCACTTAGAACTGTCCTCTAACAAGGGAGATTGAGACCTTCATCTAAGGTATCCTCAACTCTGGGCAGCTGATGTCAGACTCAAACTAGACGGTAAGACACCTATCACCCATTTGTGTGCTGAGAAATAGTTGATGTGAAAGAAAAAATGCAAAAATTTGATGTGAGCATTGCTGAGGAGGAACACAGGGAAAAGTAGGAATATTTACGTCTGTTTATAGAGAGGCAGTGAGACACACACAAACAAAAACATTCTACCGAGCAGTAGAGAGAAGAAAAGCTGAGCCTGCATCCTGGCAGCTCCCAGTGCATGCTGGGAAGGCCTCAAATGGCCAGGACACTACGGAAATAAGAGTACCCCAGACCCTTTTAGTCTTGTCTCCCTCTGGACAAAGAGGCTCGTGTCTACTCTGGGATGGAACTTGTGATCTACCATACCCATGTGCCTTCATTATTTCCACTTGGTAGCAAACTGTAGGCAGTCCAGTCGGGAGAAAGGAGTTGACAGCTTGCATTTCCTACTGAGTCAAACCTCAGGGCTCGTGGCAAAGACCTTATGAGTCTGCTAGAGGCTACTTATTTTATCTGTCCCCCTCCTAAGCCCTGCTTCCCCAGGACCACTTCAGAGCTGCCCAGAGGCAAAACTGACCACAACGTCCAGGCCATGCCTCAGCAGTAGTCAGGGAGGCAACCTAGCCCTGTCTTAGAACCCCATTCTTTTTGCCTCTAACCACAAGCCACAGAAAAGATGTATGAGCTACATCTTTTAAAAAGCTCCCAGTGGTGGCGCACGCCTTTAATCCCAGCACTCAGGAGGCAGAGGCTGGTGGATCTGTGAGTTTGAGGCCAGCCTGGTCTACAAAGCAAATTCCAGGACAGCCAGGGCTCCACAGAGAAACTCTGGGGGGAGGGGAGTCTTCCCTCTGCCTCAACTGAGAAGAGTGCCTGGCTGTCTGTGGCTGCACTGCCAGAAAGAGAGAGAGCCCTGCTTCCGCTAACGGGATCATTGCCAAGGGCTTGATTGAATATCACTTCTCCTAGAATTGCTTATGGGAATATTGTTGCCGTACAGCCTAAGCCAAACAACCCTGGAGTCACCTGACATCCTCCATCCAACATTTAGGAGTCATCAAACTTAATTTCCCCTTTGTGCAATAAAACGCCAAGAGGGAGCTCTAATAGACTGTATTATGTAACGGTTCTATAAAAACAGCAGGCCAGTGCTGGAGCACTTCCTTCCTGGGGCCCAGTAACCTATGCTGAAAGGATACACACTGGTTGCCCAGGCAACCATGAGAGATGACACTAGGGAGGAAGAGAAAGAAAGAAAAAAAAATCAGCAACAAAAGGACCCTTTTTTTGGCTCAGTCAAATGAAGCCTGGTGTCAAGCTTGTGGTGCAGAGAGGAGCCCTTAGCAATTCCACTCAGGCTGCAGCAGCCTGCAAAGCCCTAACTCTCCCATCTTTAGAGAGGAGGAAAAGCACCTCCTGGAGAAATCCTCACCTCCATTTTAAAATGCAGCGTCTTCTATCACTACCAGTAATCGCCGTTTGCACTCAAAAAACAATAATTTTAGTTTTACTCACTTGTCTTCTTTTTTATTTTCTCCTAGTTTTGTTCAGGGTTTGATTATTCAGAAAATAAGTGATTTAAAGGCATAACCTAATAAACCACCTCCAAATTTAAGAAAGGAAGGAAGGAAGGAAGGAAGGGAAAGAAAGAAAGAAAGAAAGAAAGAAAGAAAGAAAGAAAGAAAGAAAGAAAGAAAGAAAGAAAGAAAGAAAGAAAGAGAGAGAAACCAGGGGCATGTAAGCAGTTCCATGCTTTAAAGGTGAATAATACCTATTTCTGGGATCCCCTCCCAGCCCAAAGGACTTTGTTTTCCTGTGTGGCAGCCTCTTTTTCCTCAGTTCCTCAGTATCATTGTCAATACTGTTTTGTTCATCATCTTGAAAAATGGACTGTTGTTTTAATTTCTGAAGATTGGTTTTTTTCCCTCTAGACGGGGCATAGGGGTGGAAGGTACATTATACATTCTTCCTCTCACAGGAGGAGTTGGACCCTGGCGGGGGGGGGGGGGGGGGGGGGGGTGTCCTACAGATACAAGTTGGAGTCTCTGGAACATAAAATCAAGGAAGAGTCAAAGGAGATTAAGCTTAGCTCACTAATATAAAGCAAGAACAATCGTTCTTTCAACAGGGCTCCTTCGACCCACACTCATAAACAGGCAATGCACTTTAATCCACAAGATCTGTCTCCATCCTCATGTAATAACAAGTTACTTCAAGTCAAGGCGCTTGGCACAAAGCAGATCCCTCTGATGGAGCAGGAATAAAGTCTGTGAAAGCCAGGGATGGAGCTGTGTACAAACACAAATCTATGTCAACGTGCCTAGCCCGTGAGCTGGTGTGTGTAGAAGACGACGCTATAGAGGTTCCCCACCAGCTCTGTCTTTGGGGCCCTAGCCTTGCCTCTTCCACTCTCCCCAGAGACATCTGAACCTCACCTGTGGACAGCAGCTGCGGGGGGCAGTTAGCCAACAGCAAGTCTGTCTCCCCTGATTTGGGCAAGCAGAGATGCAGGAAATCATACACTGATTTTATCAGTCTGTGTCCTGAGCTAGAGATTCCAGCCTCCAAAGGGAACCATTTAAAGGCAAATTCCACTCTTTTCCCCTGGAGAGTTGGTCTAACCATCTGTATTCCCATACCTGGGCTCTCCTTCTCTATAGACCTGGAGACATTAATATCCAAGCAGCAGACGCTCTGTGAAACACAAATGTTCTTCATTGTCAGTTGCAAATCCAGGCTGGTGCCACTGTGCTACAGCAGAGAATGTGTTCATGGAAGGCAAGTATTCAAAGCTTGTGCTAAGGGTTTTGAAATGAGCAGGATTGTGATGTAGCTAGTCTGGTTTTATTGGGGGTGGGGAGGTTCAAGACAGGGTCCTCCAATTTACAGAGATCCACCTGCCTCTGCCTCCCAAGTGCTGGGATCAAAGGTGTGTGCCACCGCCCTGCTTTATCCAGATCTTAGTTTTGATTCTGGACAGTACTGAGGGGGGAAAAATATCTTTGATAAAGCAGACATAGAGATAGCTTTTGCTAGGAGCTCTCTGGCCCTGTCATTGTCGGCCACAGCTGGCCTAGAAGAGAACAGAGTCTGGAGTCAGAGTCAGACTGGATGTCCCAGGAGCTGGGTGGTACCTCATGCGCCCATAGCCGGCTAGTTCCACACTGTGGGCTAATGTAGCTCAATGGTGTAGTACTTGCCAAGCATTTGTGAGGCTATAGGTTCTGTCCTGGGTATTGCAAGAACCAAACAGAGGAAAATGACAAATCATGAAGGTGGCAGCTCCCTGGAATGTGGACACCGGCTTCTCAAGTCCTTGGAATGCTTGGAGAGCAACAAAACTGCCTCTTCCAAACCTGGCGTCCTGTCCGGGTCCCCTTGGCCCATTTCTCCTTCGAGTGTCTTGGCTTTCAGGAATGTCCCTCTCCTTCCTGCCTCACGGAAAGGCTTTACTTGTGGCCCTCTTCATGGTGTTTACTTAAGGATTTCTTTTCCTGACTCTTAAAAAGCCGGCTTGCATCTGGGGTTTGTAATTCTAAGTCGGAGAAAGACAGTTGTTATGTATTGTTTAAAATTTGTTTAATAAGGAGGAATTTCTTTGAAAACATCAGGCCAAGCTTATGATGTAAATTTACTATCTGTAAATTTACAAAGTAGTGACAGAAAGTAAAACACAGTGTGCTAATTGATCTATGCTGTGAGGGACATCCGCTCAGCCATGAAAGAGTGTCTGGCATGCTTAAAAGCTATTAACCCAAGAGGGGAAATACGATGCTTTTCTTCTGGGTAATTCTTCCTTTTATGGTGCTTTCTTTTTTTTTTTTTCTTTCTGTCCATCTACGTTTGCTAACTTTACTATTAAAACACTGTAAAGGTCTAGCATAAAAAGCAAAAGGAGGTGAGCTGATGAAAACGGGCCCGACATTAGGTGGTTCTCCAAAAACTCTTCAGTACCAACACCCACTTCCAGCACTGGAGGAAAGGCAGGAAGGCTGAATCCAGGCCTATTCCCGAGGCTGGGCAGGGCCGTGTTCCAAAATGTGCCACTCAAGTCTCCCCCAGTCACACACTGCTGGCTAAGACCGATGGGAAATACATCTCTACCTTTCACTATAGCCCTACAAAAGAAGAGATGAAACTTCCAAAGAGTGGTTTCCTGGCTCAGCACATGGTAGATGCCGGTAATCCTAAAATTCAGAAGGCAGAGGCAGGAGGATTGAGAGAGGCCATCTGTATTACATAGCGAGAATTTGTCTCCAAGCAATGCATATTAAACGAACAACAGCTGTTCTTCGAACGCCCCTAAGTCCACGGTGTCCATTTCCAGGGAAATGAAGCTGGGGCGGCCAGGCCCTTTCAGAGACCTCATCCTGGTTTTTTGATCCATTAGGGTGTCTTCTACCTACAATCTTCCTGAGAACATAAGTCCTAGGGTTGGTAACCTGGCTTGTCCCCAGCACCAGGAGGAGAGTCGCCAGGCGTGTGATGGTTAGTTGTAAATGTCAGTTTGTCACAAGACAGAATAACCTGAGGAGGGAGTCTCAGTTGAGGAGTTATCTAGACCCAGTTGGCTTGGGAGCATCTTCATTGTGAACTGAGGCGGAAAGACCCCCCCCCCATGTGGGTGGCACCATTTCAGGACTGGAGTGTGAACTGTGAGAGGGAAAGCTAGCCGTGTGGGCAACAGGAGAGAGTGTTTGTCCCTTTCTGCCTTGACTGTGGCCATGATGCAACTTCCTGCTTGAATTCCTGCTTTGGCGTCCTTCCCCTCAGGGACGGACTGTAATCTGAAATTGTAAGATGAATAAACCTTTTCTAAGTTGCTTTCTGGGCAGGGTATTTATCAGAACATCAGACGTGAAATTAGGATATGGTGATATCAACACTTTATCCAGGAAAACATCTACTGAAGACCTGTGTGAACTCCATGGGGCAGGAAGGACAGCCTGGACTGACTACAGAAGGCTGTGCCAGGCAGCATATGAACACCGCAGGTGACACAGGGTGGGATGTGGTCATCGTTGGTGCCACCCTGGTATCTGAGGATGCTGTAGCTCTTCTCTTTGATCCATTGTGATGGCTAAAATTATGTTTTAAGTTTAAATTACTATGCTTAAGAGAGCTACAAAGCAAAAATACCTCTAACCCTGTAAGCTCCACTTGCCCAAGGACTTTCTGGAATTCTGGGAGCTGTTCATGTAAGATAACAAGCCCAGTGTTTTCACTTCTGTTAAACAAGCATGGTTACCCCAATGGCACAGCCTGTGTGCTTGATCCCACACAGGTAGAAATAGTAGGCAGAAAGTAGGTCGGGATGTAAGCTTGCACCTGATTGGAAGATGGCGAGAAGTATGTAGCCTTGTGGGTTTTGCCTTTAGACGCCCATGTCTATTCAGCACCATACTCTGGGAATTTCCATACTCTGGGAATCCCAGATATGGACCTGGCCAGTTTCCATGGTCCTGGCCAGTATTTAATGAAGCTTGCTTCAAATTTGGCTCAAAAATTGTGGTAGTGGTCTTATTCTCATGCAGTGGGATTAACACCACCTCTATCTTCCTGCCTCGGAGAGCTAGCTGCTTTGTCAGATGGTAAAAGTCTGGCAAATAAAGCCCCTGGAAACAAACACTGTGTGTCTGTGTTTCCAGCTTCAAGATGGGAAGATCTGGGGTCTGTTTTCATTGCATTATAACCCAATCCAGTTCTAATCAATGCAATGTTAGTTCTCACAACCGTTCCTTAACAGCCCAGGGAACTGAGCCCTGATGAAAGGAAGAAACTGTTCTTGGTGGGTCAAAGGGGAGAATTATGTTCCCCACACACTCTGAATTCCAGGGAACTGAGCCTTACATGACAGTGGACTTGCCCAAGGTCACAGAGACCACAAGTTAAAGGTCAAACCTGTTTTCGTGATGCCTTGCCACAAGCAGTTATAGCTAGATTTTTCAGACTAAAATTTCTTAGACTTTTTCACCTTGAGACCCTTTCTCATCTGAGAAGTCTATACATGATTGGGAATATGTAGGTACATAAAATAGGCATACAAATTCAACATTTATACAATTACGTATGTCATAAAGGAATTTATTTTCAAACAGTTCATTGGTCCACATATGACTTTACCATTTACTGAAGACAAAAGTGAGTTTGCACACCAATGAGATAGATGTGCTTATTTTTCATAAAGAATAAAGTCTGGCTGAATTTTGATACTGCAGGACATAGAACATCTTCAACGTTTTTCAGAGCTGATCAATAATTTGATTTTATAATCATCAATGCTGGCAACACTGTTTCACATAAGTAAACAGCACAAGATGACAAACATGTTTTTAGGGCCATTTAAGAAATTGTTAGAAATTCTGTCTAATCCCAGACAGTCCATAATTAGGAAAAGCCAGGGCTAGAACTCAAGAGAGGAGCCGTGGAAAAGCACTGCTTTTCAGCTCACTGCTCACTCACAGACTGTCCTTTCCTCCTTTGCTCTTTCTCTCCCTCCCTTCCTTCCTCCCTCCCTCTCTCCCTCTCTCCCTCCCTTCCTTCCTTTCTCACTTTAGATTTTATTTTTAATTATGTTTATGTGAGTCTGCATATAGGTTTATATGTGCATGCAGGTACCCATAGAGTCCGGAAGAGTTCTGATCCCCTGGACCTGGAGTTATAGACATCCAGTCTGGGTGCTGAGAATTGAACCCTGGTCTTCTGCTAAAGCAGTATGTACTGTTAACCACTTCTCTTAATTGCTAAAACATTTCTCCAGGCCCCTTAGCTAGCCCTGTAGAGCCCAGGACCACCTTCCCAGGAAGTGATATCACCTACAGGGGCTGGGCCCTTCTATATCAGTTAAGACAATCTGCCCAATCCCTCACAGATAAGGCCATGGACCAACCTGACAAAGACATGGACTCAACTAAGGCATTTCTCCACTATTCTAAGCTGTGTCAAGCTGACAGTTAATGCTAAGGAGGAAAACCTCCAAGCAGGCAGGAGCAGCTTTTGGTTGATTCGGGTTTGGATGATAGTAGTCAATTCACACAGTGCTGGAGATGTCAGAAGACCCCTTGACAAGGGAGTACCAATGGGTGATTCCACCACAGTCAATGAAGACTGTGATCCTGCCTTCATCACTACAGACAGTACCAACAAGAAGCAACTCAGAAAAAGAAGGAATGATTTTAGCACAGACTCTGTGATAGGAAGGAAGGAAGGAAGGCCAGGACATTGGCTTGTTGTGTTTCCATAGATCAGGAAGCAGAGACCAGACAAGAAACAAGTGGCTAGGGCTATACATCTCAGACACCACTACCAGTAATCTACCTCCCACCTTTGTGTATTCCCCAGAGAAAGAGAAAGAAAAGAAAGGAAGAAGGAAGGAAGAAATAAAGAAAGAGAGAGAGGGAGGGATGGAGGGAGGGAGGAAGAGAGGGAGGGAGGGAGAGAGGGAAAGGAGGAAGAAAACACCAAGTCCAATCTGTGTTGCCCATATACTCACTGGAGCATGGTCAAACTCCCAGCGGCCAGCCCCTTAAAGAAAACTGAGTCCTTCCTCACCCCCACCTCCTGCCAGGAGCTATCATCTGTGAGGAGCTACACTTCAGCATCTTTATCACAATTTTTAAGGACTCTCTTCAATAGCTTCCTGTCTAGACTGTTTCTTTCTTTCCTTGTTGTTTGTTGGGGAGGGGGGTAACAGGCAGGAGCGAGGTTGTCACAGAAGCCTTCGATGTCTCATTCTCAGTTATGAGTCTACAATTATGAGTCTGCAGTCATCAACACCGCTGCAAAAGAAGCTTCCTTGCCTATAACAGCCAGTGACAGCATGGATCATGAACTTCCATTTGGTTTCCACCAGCAGTGTGGACCACTAACATCCATACAACCTCCCATGGCAGCACAGACCACGGAACTCAACATGGCCTCAGATGGTAGCACAGACCGCAGACATCCACATAGCCTCTGGAGATAACACAGACCACAAACATCAACATGGCCTCCAATGGCAGCACAGACATTAACATGGCCTCTGGCGGCGCAGCAGCACAGACCAGGGACACCAACATGGCCTCTAGCAGCAGCATGGACCATGGGGGGGCCCAGTCCAGAAAATGAACTGTTCTCCATCTCCAACATCCTTTCATTGCTCAGAGCCAGGATGATGATGTGGCTGCACAGCGAGGGCTCCAGGCGGCTACACACCACCCTGCGGGCCCTACTCAGCAACAATGTGCTCCCCCAAATGCTGCAGATGCACCCACACACCTATTGTCGCATCTGTAGTTCCACCTCTCTCCACCCCATGTGCTGCTCCGTTCCGCCATCTTTCCCACCTCTCCATCACATATTTATTTGTCAAAGTGGCCTTGCAAACTGCTTTGTGTCACACAGTGTTATTTTTTGCCCAAACAGATTTACACAAAAATACTTATTGCAGGGAGTCATTGGGCTGATTCAAGGTTTCTGGTTTCTGAGGCACCATAAATTTTGGAATATTGCTGAGACTCCTCGTGGATATCCTGTCCAGAGTCAGGGTGATCTTGCAGCTAGGGAGAGCATCTAGGGACAGGGTCCACAAGAACTCCAGGCCACTGCACACCTCTCTGCCCTTCGTGCCGTCTGCCCTACCGGCTCACTGGGTACAACCATTGCCCTTGCAGACCAGGGACAACCCCGTGGCCTGCCCTCTCCTCCTCCAAGCAGGGCTAACAATGAGAGCTGCAGCAGTGGCCGCTCCGCTCTGTGCTGCAGACTGGGCCAGCTGGGCTGCGTCTCCTGGAAGACCAAGGACTAATCCTGCTCAGCAGCAGTACGCTCCTTTGTCTGCTACAAAAGACCCGTATAGCTCTGTTGCCACCTCATTTCCAGCCTGACTTCTCTCTGCCTCTCAAGGCTCTGTTCCACCATCTTTTCTTCCAATTTCATGAGACCACTTTTTAAAGGCATCTTCCCGTAAGATCTGCCCCCCCCCCCTTTTTTTTTAGTTTCTTGGAGGTACTGCACACTCTGCAGACTCATCCTCTGCCACTGAATTCCCCTTCCGAGCCTCCATGGGTCTCTCAGGCTCCTTGGAGCTGTCCGGCTGGCTCTGTTGGCTCCTGCTGTCTTGAATCCACATACAACATTTTTAAAGGCCTGAGACTGTCTTAGTTTCCAGGCCGTAACATAAAATAGCTCCAAGAAACATCAGCAGCTTAAAGCATATTTAAGTCATCAATTGATAGCAAGATATGAGCTACCAAGGAAGTAAATCATCTCCATAGTTCCTCCTGAGATGACTCCCCAGCCAAGAGACATGTCAGTGTCAAGATGCTCAGCGCACATACCTCATGACACTCCCTCCCTACCCGCATTGGCCCTTTACATGCTCGTGAATAAAGAGCCAAGTCACCATACTTTGTGAATACAAAATTTTAGCCCCCAGCCACTCCCATCCAGTGCAGCAGTAAACTCCCCGAGTTTCATGCGGACGTTCATCTCCTCACTACTTAAAAGAATTAAACCATCCCAACCTAGAATTCAAATGACAGGAAAAATAAATTGTTCCGAATAGCCAGGCCAGCTACCCAATATCCTTATTACAAAAATAAATAAGAGGAAGCCTCGTTAACGAGGAGAAGAGCGTGTTCTTTAAATTGTAGAACTCTTTTTGAATAAACAAGTGCCGTTTAACGAGGTTTCTCTGCAATTCATTTTCACTGAATTTGTTATAAAAGAACAGAAGAACATCTGGAAAATTCTAAGAGTCTACCCGTTCTTATCTCTGACATGTCAGCTGTTTGCTATCATAAGCTAACCACAGTTTTTATTAAAGGTAACTGCAACAGAATTGGCTATTGAGAAACAGAATTGGGAGAGATTAAGTCATAGAGGAAGAGATTCTATCTGATTAGGGACCTTATTATTAACAAAGCATGCAGGACGGAGACCAGAAACTGTCCTTGTTAATTAGAATCCCTTCCAAGCAAGACCTCTCCAAAGAGTTTCACAGGCTCCAGCCATGACTGGTTCATAAATTATGTATGTTTACATGACCAGTGTTTTTTGGTTTTTGTTTTTTGTTTTTTGTTTTTTTAAGTTTACCAGTAACTCCAAAAGCTCTGGGTATATTTTAAAAAAAGAAAAAGAACCACAATTAAATTAGACCCAGTGGTTAAAAGAGAGAGAAAAGAAAATCTAAATCTTTAAGTACCCATAAAAGAGGAAGAAGGAAAAAACCAACCCATGTGGAGTGCCATCGAAAACCAACCAAAACTATGTTCTTTTGTCCCAAGCCCTGAATGTCAAAGAACTTAGATTAAAAAAAAAAAAAAAAACATCCGTAACCAGCCAACCAGGTGCTGTTCCACCTTACAGAAACATGAGCTTGGCCCACAAACCATGCACGAATGCCAGGCTGCTTTCAAATATGTGAATGGCCTACAAAGACCTACAGGTTTCTTCCCAGCTTCTTTGATGGGAGAGACAAGCCCAGGGCTGGACCACACCCTCACCACTTCCTGTCTTCAAACACCTGCTAGTAAAACCTTTGGGAAATGGGCCAAATGGCTACGGAAACCCTGGGCTTCTTCACCTTCTTTCTCCTCTGATGCAGTCATTGACCAGAGATGCTGTCAAGGAGCAGCCCACACTGGTTGAGTTCTGCGCTTTATATCATGCCTTTGCTCTGAGATAGTGGCTCCAAGCAGCAGCCATGCTGTTCTCTTTAATAATCGAGAGATAGCCAGAGCCCCAGGAAGCAGAGGACCAGAACATGGCTGCCCACAAGAGCTGCTGGGCTACGATCATAGTGGGGCTTGAAGCACTGGAGTGGAAGAGACTGTGTCATGGTGTTGCATATCAGAAGGTGATAAAATGCCCCGTTCTTCATTCTCATAGTCCTTTGAAATAGAAAGGCATAAAGAGCACACCAGGATAATGGATTAGAAGAAGCAGAAGGCTGGAAGAGCAGAATGAAAAGCTTCAAGTGGGGGATGACCGTCATGGTGGAATTTTCAATGAGTCTCCTCATTTGAATATTTGGCTCTAGGTTGCTGGCTGTTGGGGAAGGACTAAGAGGCAGGGACTTGTCAGAGGAGGTGTGTCACTGGAAGTGGCTTAAGGTCTCTAAACCTTCCCACTACCTAAATGCTCTCTTTGCTTCCTGTTTGTGGACCTGCTATGAGCTCTCAGCTACTGCTCCAGCACCATGTCTGCCTGCCTGCCGCCTTGCTCCCTGCCATGACGATGATGATGAACTCTGACCCTCTGGAACTGAAAGCCCCTTCTGGCTGGAAGTTGCCTTGGTCATGGTGTTTCATCACATCACAGCAATAGAAAAAGAACTAAGACAGTCTTCTAGCTGTTTCTGAGTAGATGAGGAAAATCACTTGATTTGTATCACGAGACAAAATAATGAATGTGAAGTCCTGCTACAGACCCCAGCTTCCACAGTCAACAACACATGGTACACATGCAGGATTTGCTTTTCTGACAGAGTAGCTGCTGTCTGTCAGGCAATGTCAGCTTTTCTAGATTAGCAATGAGTGCTAGACTCTGGTGGATTTCTTTTTCTTTCATTTATTCAACACTGTCACCAATGTGGAGGGTTCCCCTCTTGAAGGAGGCACTGGAGAGACTTTTCAAAGCAAGGCTTAGGTAAGAAATCAAGGGGGCTTAGGTAAAGAAGCAAGGGGCTTTTATAGGACGTCTTTCCATGTCCCACGTCCAATTGGAAATATTCTTCAGTGTTCTCAGATCAGCTTATGAGTTACATGCCTCCAAAATGCCAAATAGGACCACCTCTGAGAGGAAAATTTAGTCTGAGAATAACAAAGTTTACTCTCTGTCACCTAAAAACAATAAGTGCCAGTTACATGAGATGAACTGCTCTACAAGTTTCTCTAGAGGGTCTTGCTTGAAACAAAAGAGCACAACTCAGGTGAGTATCTGCAGTTATTTAAAAGGCAGGAGCTTTCCTCTCCTGGAAGCATGGGTGGTTGCCCCTAAACACTCCTGCCTGGCACCAGCAATGCCAGTCCTAAAGAAGCAAAGCCAGCAGCAGACAGATGCCAGCTGTAGCCGAGGGTTGGGGACAGTACCTGCAGCCTGGGCCACTCCTTACATGGTTTCCCCACAGACCTCCCTCACATCCTCTCCTCACAGTTTAGCATCTACGCCCCACAGTGCTCCCTTTCCGACCCACCACTGTTCCTCAGCAGCCATAAGGCCATGAGACTTTCTTAAGGGTCACACTCATCCTTCTGAAGACCAGCTGGCACCTGTCTCAAATTGTCCTCACGCTCTCTACAGCAGCTTCAAAGGCAGCATGTCCCTCTGCTCATGAATGACTGAACTCAGATGAATTCAGGGGCTATTTCTTAGGACACTGTAAATGCAGACAGGAAGTAAGTAGCTGCACCATCTGTTCCCTGGAGGAAATACATGTTTGAAAGAATTATTGATGGAACAAGATAAAGCCCCCTGTGTGTCACAGAACACCTCTCTTTTGGTGGTTACAGTTACCAATAAAATTTTTGGTTGAAATGGGTCTTAAACTATGTTACGCCGGGCGGTGGTGGCACACGCCTTTAGTCCCAGCACTCGGGAGGCAGAGCCAGGCGGATCTCTGTGAGTTCGAGGCCAGCCTGGTCTCCAAAGTGAGTTCCAGGAAAGGCGTAAATCTGCACAGAGAAACCCTGTCTCGAAAAAGCAAAAAAAAAAAAACTATGCTACATTTAGACTTGAATGTCTTTTGAGTAGAACAGGAAATGCTGAGCTGAATTGAGAGATTTGTTACCTTCACTGCTATAAATGGATGCTATCTCAGAGTCATCATCTGTAGGAAAAAGGCAGAAATGATTATTACTTCATTACTCAGATTCTTTTGAAGATTTTTTTTTTTAATGTGTATGGTGCTCTGCCTGCATCTATGTGCAGCCAGGGCATGCCTGGTTCCCTCAGAGGTCAGAAGGGAGCACTGGATCCTCTAGAGTAGAGTTATAGGCAGTTGAAGGCCACCACGTTGGTGCTGGGAACAGAACCCTGGTCCTCTGCCCTTGATGGTTGAGCCACCTCTCGGGCCCGCTTTATCCGGATTCTGAAGCAGCAAGTTTTCTGTCCCCAGTTAATTGTTTAAACTCCCATTTCCTTTTATCTGTGTGTGCCGGGCTGGGAAAGAGGAGGGGGAAGGAGAACATGCAGAAAACAGATGTGGAAATAAATATTTATCAACAAAAGCTTGGCAAACCTTGATCAGTATTTCTCCCTTGCACTGTGTTTTCCTGATTTCCCCGAACCCCAAGATATTTATAGCTGGAGAAGACAAAACCTTTTTTATTTATAACTTCTCCACCAAGCTAGGCAGCATCTGTGGGGAATTCCAACGCTTCCCGCATAATCCAATACTAAGAAACATTTTGACCCAAGGAATTTCTGCCAGAGAAGTGAGGGGGTAAGACGTTCCTTTTGTTGAGCCTGTGACCCACCTGCCTGTGTCTCATCCACTGGACCCAGAGGAACCACCCCAGGAGTCTCCTGCTGCAGAGAAGACAATGCTGAAGCCTGAGGACAGCCAAAGAAAACGTGTCTCCATGAGAAAGAGTTACCGCTCATCAGGGGCCTTGCGGGAGAGACTTGGAGCTGAGACCATGATGGACCACACCTTGGCCAGACTGCTTAGTTATGTGCATCTCTTGCTTTCTATTTAAACCTGTTCCTCCTGTCAGGACTCCAAAGATAGATTTGAGGAGGGCAGTCACTGGATCTTTCTGTTCCTCTTCTCCATGTAGCTACGCTGAATAAATCTCCTTTTTCTGCTTTTTATTATTATTTGGCTTTTTCAATTGGTGTATTGAGGACCGTTGGCTGGCCAAACCTGGTTCACTGGGGCACAGGCTGTGACCCTAGGTCCTGTAACAGTTTGTCCTGTCCTTGGACTTCCAGGAAGAATAAACAGCACCTGTATCAAAGACGGCCACACACTGGCGCAAGCCCAGCAGACACTGGAGACACAGTCTGTTTATCAGACAGCGCATTGTCTTAACCAGGATGTGGTCGCCTTTGGAACAAGAGGTATGCAAATGAGTTTCCCAGGGACCAAACACCCTGCCCCCCACTCAGTCCTTCCGGAGACACATGCTAATGGGGGTTGTCCTAAGAACAGAAGAGAGCCACACAAAGACTGGAAGAGGAAGTACCCAGAACGAGCCAGATTAGCTTGCAGACCCTTTTGAAGAAATACCTCACAAATAATGCAACTCCAAACTACTTACTCTTCCCAAAAGAAAACCATTTTAAAATTAAATAGTGTATTTTTTTATTATTCATTTAAAAAAAAATCTGATTCTAGTTTGCATCTCCCCAGCACAGGGGAAGACAAAGGGGCTTGAAAATGTCCCTTCTGTCCAGAAAATTACAGCAAGGGCTTCATCAAGCCACTAACTGGAGTCCCTTTCTCAACCTCTGCTGTCTCCTCAATAAAACAGTGCTGTGACAGTACCTGCGGAAGCAATGAGATGAACTGATTCGTTACCTTAGTGTGGTGGCCCAGAACACAGCCTGGCTCTATGAATGCCAGCTGATTTTGTATTATGAACATATTAACATAATAAAAGCACACAAGACAAGAACTGGACTGACAGGCAGGGCAGGGACCCCCCAGCAGCAGTTCCCACCATGTCTCTGTTTCTCTAGCCAGAATGCCAGAGGGCAGGTCTGGTGTCCTATCTCCTCCTCAAGGCTTTACCTAGGTGTGGAAACTAGAACGTCAGCCCTTCTGGTGGGCAGACTTAGAACTGCTCTCCAGATTTCGTGGTGAAAATGGGTTGTATCTGTTCCCCAATTTTAACTCATCACCTCTTCAGAGGGGGTAAATGGCGTAGCCGCTGTGAAGGGCCACTAAGGAGAAACACTTAGTAAGTATTTTTGAATCCCCGGTTGTAGGTTTCTCCGCTGACACAGTAAACCAAATCGAGCTGAATTAAAGGAAAGGGACCAGGTTTAATCTGAGCAAAGCATTCACAGGTGATTTGGGGGGGGGGGGTTGTCAGAGGGAGAGAGACTGGGGGAGGGGCAGCAAGGGAGAGAGAGGCAAGGGAGGAGATGAAATCATGTGGCAGGTCTATGGACCGGAGCTTAAATACCCTGTACAGCAGTCTTCAGCAGCTCTGGGCGAGGATCCCCCTGCTTGGTGGGCTTTCTGAGGGGCAGGGTTTGGAGAGGGAGGAGGGGTTGAGGCGGAGCTTCCAATGGAACACTACTCTCTACTGGTCAAGGGGATAAAATCTCTGGCCTGGGTGAAGAATTAACTTCCTAGTTTGCCTGATCAAGCCCTGGCTAAGGGACCCCTAGGAAAGCAAGCTTACTTTAAACCATGCTAAAGAGATGGGTGGAATAATTAGCTCTTTAATTAGATAATGTGCTTTTCCTTCCCAGAATTCCCACTCCCTGATGTAATCCTTACAAGCCGTCATGAGGTCCATTGGGTCTGCCCGCCTCTTTGACTCAAAAAAGGTGCCTCTTTTCCCTTTTCTTTTTTCTATCTTTCTTTTAGATTCCAACCATAACCTAAGCCTGCTTTTCCAGGTACTTTGGGCTTCCTGACTTTTTCTCCAATGTTCCCCTCCCCCACCATGTAGCTTCAAGCTACCTGACCTCCATGGTGTCTTAACACAAACAGCAAGGCTTTTTTCCTTCCATTCTCCTCCCTCCTCCTATGGACTGCAATACTTACAGCTTGCCTGCCCTGGAGTTTTTTTAAATTCTATTATAAATAAAATTGTCCTTCAGCCACCATCTGAGCTCACTCTTAAATTATTTTATTAATGAAACTAAAAACCTTAAGGGAGACCACCAGAGACGACCACTCAGACAGTTTATAGCCAATTGAAAGTCTTTATTCCAGCCAGCTGGGACTACACTCGGGCATTCAGGACCCAAGTGTAGCCCCAAGTGTTTAGGGTAAAGGGCTTTTAAAGGCAAAACCCACATCCTGGTATCTCACTCAGCAGCTGTGTGTGTGTGTGTGTGTGTGTGTGTGTGTGTGTGTGTGTGTGTGTGTGTGTGTGTGTGTATAAGCAGTTTAACAGAAGCTAAGATGAGCAGGTTAGTTAGAGGGCCTGGTTTGCAGAAGCAGACAGTTTCAAAGAAGCTTTGATAAAGTTAACTGGGGTCCTCACCTAGGTTGCTAGAATAAAGTTTGGAAATTTTCCACAGGATCTCTATCAAGGAAATCAAATTCTAGTTCAACCTGACATGACTTCAGCAAGAATACAAGATGGAGAAACCTCTGCACTATCTTTCCCTGTCACAAGGGAACCCTAAGCTCCCCAGTATCATCTGGTGACTAAAAAGGGACTCCCCCAAATTCCTGATAACACAAAGAATGAGACCCAATGACCACAGGGAAAGAACATGGGCTGCGAAAGTTATTATGAAGAATCAACTACAGCACTCTATTGGCTAGTTATTTAATGAGTTATTTGTTTGTGTAGACTTTGGAGTTAGGCAGGGAAATTTCCTGTCTTATCTGAGCCCTTGTTTCTTATGATAAGACTCTAGCATTAAATTCACGACGACTAAGGGAGATGGGTGCATGAAGTGTGTGGTGTCAGCCAAGCAAACAGCCACTCCACAGTGAATGTCGCTTTCTTGTTTTGTTTTATACAAGCCTGTGACTGGGTTCAAATTCCAGCTCCGTCACTTTGAGGCTGTGTGATGATGGGCAGATTGCTTAACTTTTCTGGTCTCAATTTCCTTAACTGGAACCATAACACCTAGGTCTACTATGAGGCTGAAATACAGTGATCTCTGGGTCTCAGGCTGGCTTCTAGTGGAACAGGAGCTAGTTCTCAGAGGGTAAGGCAGGGCCTGTGGTGGGTCATTAGATAGTGGTGTAGAACGTAACTTAATCAGTAGCCTTCAAAAATGAGCAAAACATGTTGGGAGAACGTGGGTCAACATGACCATGATGCATGACCACCACCCCACCCCCCGTTTAGAGGGGTAATAGATGATGACTTCTCTGACTCAGTGGAGGGGTCAGGCAAGGGGGATATCAGCCATGTACTGACTCAGCTCACAGTACACACTCAAAAACGACCAGTCGTGGGGTTGGAGAGACAGCTCTCCTTGACAGACCTTCATTCTCTCGTCTCACTCCTTGTCCATTTTTCCCTTTCTGTGTGAGACAGTGGACTCAGGACCACTGGCTTAGGCAGCCTTGGTGACCACTGATTGTCCCCAACACTCAAGTCTCCTGAGTTAAGTTCACGGGGACCAGAAAGGCACCGTGGCTGTAAAAAAAAACTCATCTCCAGGCCTGAGTGAGGAGTACTGGCATCCTGGCCCACCCCTTGGGGACCTGCCCTGAGTCCGGACAAATCCTCTTTTAAGGAAAAACCTTTCCCTTCTTCCTCTCCCCCTTCCTCCCTTCCTCGCCATGAGGTGTGCACACCTCTGCTTTCCCTGTCTCCCTCCCTTTCTAGTTCTCCTCTCTCTGTCTGTCTCTGTCTCTCTCTCTCTCATAATAAATTTCCACATGGATGCCTTGCCCAGGGTGTAAGTAACTTTCCAACATGCCACACCACATTCCACCACATCTGTGTGGTGTGTCTCCCTCTTCCACTGGGCACCTTGGCCTAACCCGCCCAGGCTTCCTGCGCTGTATCATTACAGAGTTTGCTGGGAATGGCAGCCATTTCTCAGTCTATGCAGTTGATCATATTTAGTGCTCTATTTCAACATGGTGTGCCACAGTGACTTGGTGGACCTGGGATCAGATTAGCACTTTGGCTATGGGGATTGTGCACTCTGTCATGATCCTACACTCTAATGTGATGTGACTGTTCAGTCAGAATCTCCATCTCACTGATACATAATCCAGAAAGCCCCATCCTCCCTCTCTCCCTCTCTCTCTCTCTCTCTCTCTCTCTCTCTCTCTCTCTCTCTCTCTCCCTCCCTCCCTCCCTCCCTCCCTCTCTCTCTCTCTCTCTCTCTCTCTCTCTCTCTCCCTCTCTCCAAACCCCACCTTCTCAGAGAATCTCCAACAAAGAAAAGGCACCAAAGAGCCCAGTTCCCCATTCCTGGTGACTATTACAACTTTCTCCCCTGTTTCCACCAGCAGCCCAAGTCCCTGCCTAAGTATTCCAGCTTTTGACCATACTTGGGCACAAACCCAGCTTGTGGAGGACATGTCAGCACCCTTCGAAATCTCTGGGACTGGAGAACCCACCCAGGAGTTGCTTTTTTCAAATAAACCTGTTCTTACACTTTTTCAATTTGGCTTGATCTGGTTTACTGCATCAGTGGAGAAACCTATTTATTATCCAGGTGCAAAAAACCTATTAGCGAAATGCCTGATTATTTCAAAATGAGTTTTCAGAGTCAACAGATCACAGCTTTCTTCTTGTCATTGAGTTCATTTTTCAGTCCTCCACAAACCACATTTAAAATATTCTTTCTCATAATTACTATAAAAAATAAATGAGCCCAACAACAAAATCACTTCAGGAAAAAAAAAAATCACCTCTACAGACTTTTTTCACTGTTTATTCAGTTTGGTTTCAGTTTTTGAGACAGGGTCTGATGTAGACTCTAACTGTAATTCTTGCTTGACAATTGTTTTGTTATATGTAGTTTTACTAAATGAAAATTAAAACCTTCCTAAAAAAAAAAAAGAAAAAGAAAAGGGGAAGTGCTATGGATATTGCTCTATATAAATAAAATGCCGATTGGCCAGTAGCCAGGCAGGAAGTATAGGCGGGACAAGGAGAGAGGAGAATTCTGGGAAGTGGAAGGCTGAGGCAGAGAAATGCTTGCCAGCTGCCATGATGAGAAGCAAATGTTAAGATACCGGTAAGCCACGAGCCACGTGGCAACTTATAGACTAATAGAAATGGTTTAATTTAAGATATAAGAACAGCTAGCAAGAAGCCTGCTACGGCCATACAGTTTGTAAGCAATGTAAGTCTCTGTGTGTTTACTCGACTGGGTCTGAGTGGCTGCTGGACTGGTGGGTGAGAGAGATTTGTCCTGACTGTGGGCCAGGCAGGACTGGAGAAAACTTCAGCTACAGTAGACCAGGCTTGCTTTGATTTAGCTATGTGGCCAAGGATGATCTCAAACTTCTGATCCTCCTGTCTCTTCTTCCTGAGTGTCAGGATTGCAGCCATAAATCATTATATCTGGTTTATCCTGTGCTGGAGACCGAACCCAGGTGTGGTGGTTTGAATAAGAATGGCCTCCATAGGCTCATATATTTGAATACTCAGTCATCCCAGGGAGTGGCACTGCTTGAGAAGGATTAGGAGGTGTGGCCTTATTGGAGTAGGTGTGGCCTTGTTGGAGGAAGAGGTGTCATTGTGGGTGGATTTTGAAGTTTCAAAAGCCCAAGCTGGTTCTAGTGTAAGTTTTTACCTGTTGCCCGTGGATTACTCCAGCACCATGTCTGTCTGTGTACGCCATACTCCTCATCATGATGATAAGGGACTAACCCTCTGAAACTTAAGTAAGCTCCAATTAAACTCTTTTTTTTATAAGAGTTGCCATGGCCATGGTGTCTTTTCACAATAGAACAGTGACTAAGACTCCAGAGTTTTATTCTAGGCAAGCACTCTACCATCTGATGCACATTCCTACCCTTCAGCATGTTTCATGATTAAGCCACCTCACCTGCTGCCTCCCCACTTGGCACAGAAATGATGCCAACTATTCACCTTAGCAAAAGCAGAGGTGTCAGCACGCATGACCATTCAGTGTTCGCTGACATACTTGAATACCGAGGCTTTTAATGATGCATAAGGTTTCCTGCTTCTCCGCTCTGCTAACCCTTTCTCCTCTTTTGGTGTGGCTTTTCTTTCACTTATCCTTCTCCCCAGCAGTTAAACATGGAAAGTCTGTCCCTACTCAGTCTGTGAGTGGAGCCCTCGCCTGTCTGACTTTAGTTTGCCTGGACATAAATCCCTTTACCACCTAATAGATGGTTTAGGCCAGGAAAAGTGATTGCAATTCTTTATGTCTTGGTTCTGTCAACAATAAAATATGGATAATAACAGTCCTGACCTCATAAGACTGCCCTGAAGATTAAAGACCTAATCCATGAGAAGGGCCGCAGGCCATGAACTGAGGAATGGGGTTGCATTATGTTACTATGGTGACTGTGACTGTAATTAAAAAGCATACTAAGTTTAAACATATTTACATATTTACACATGCTTAGCAGCATATGTAAACATTCATGCAACTTATTCATCACTCTCAAACAGGGGCAAATATAAAAAAACTCAAACAAATATAGTAACATGATGAATCAGGAAATAATGTGCGCTACGTTTGAAACAGAAAGTGGTATCGTGGGTGCTGGGGATGTGACTCAGTTGATAGAGTGCTTGCTTAGCACGAAGGTTTGATCACCAGTACAATAAAACACCAGTTTTGAGAGAAGTGACTGTCATTCTAGTACTCAGAAGATGGTGGCAAGAGGATTAGGGGTTCAAGGCCATCCTCGTCTGCATAGCAAACTGCATAGCCTGGCCTACATGATAACCTGGTTCAAAATGTGCACTGTTCCTGAGCAGAGAGAATGTCAGTGTGGTCTGGCTGCACACAGAGAGGAAGAAAGGGGCTGAGAAGGAGAGCACTGGATGAAAAGCACAGACCATGCAGAGGCCAGGAGACAAGGCCCATCTTACTTCATATGCGAAGAGCTACCTTTGTTGGGTCTTGCAAACATACATGATCTCATTTACATTTTTAAATAATCACTCAGCTGCCATGAAGATAGGCATCAAGGAGATAAATCTGGAAAGTCCTGTAGAAATCCAAACAAAACAAACTGAGCCAGCAGGCACTCCTGTTAGGAAGGGTGGAGACAAGAAGCAGATGGGGCCAGAGCACATCCTAAAGATAAAATCAACAGGATGTGCTGGTGAGCAGCCGCACAGGTAACTGGAGGGAAACACTTAGTGAGGGAAAGGTGTTAAGATGACATCATGCTTTAATACTAGCTTGAGATTCATTTCTGATTTAAAGTACAAATTATCTACCAAAGTCCCAGTTTTTAAACGACCACAGAGAGGGCCAGAACCAAAGGACTAACTGATCATCATGGAGGAACCTGAGAACATCATGACCTGGGATGGTCCTTGGCTTGCAGAGACTCACACTTTCATGAATCATTCTCAACCCTTTAGGACTAAGTCACATGGCCTGGGGAATGATAGACAGCATGTGTTGACCAAAGGAAAGGGCTAGGCCCATGAACTAGTTCCCAGAAGAACTTTGGACACTTTGGAGGACCCAAAAGACCTAGGAAGACTAACAGAACACAGAGACCTGTCATCATAAAAGACGGAGACCTCAAAATATGCTCAGCTCTCAACACAAAGCTAGAGCATAGGAAACCACAGACATGTGGCCACAGAGGCCATGGAGGAGAACGGGCAGAGGTCCCCAGGTGACAGGTCAACCAACATATAGGGCGCAGTCAGTTTGAGCCATGTTAGGAGGGGAGGATGATATCAACACCAGAGCTTTGACCAAGGAAGACAATCCAGAAGCCTTTGGGATGTCAGGACTGAACCCAGAGTGAAGCTGCCTGCCTTCCTACCCCAGTAATGGCTTTTGTTGAAAACTAGTCTTAGAAGTTAAAAAAAAAAAAAGGATGAACAGTATGTTTTATGGATGGTGCCTTTTATCCATCTAACTTATAAGTATTGCCCCCAACGTCACCAAAAATGTTGGTCACAGTGTTTTTTGTGGAACAAGCAAAAAAATTATTAAACAAAATACATAGGAAACTTTGTGAGAATCGCTACAGTTCTTGAGTTGGGGGTGTAGCTCGGTGGCAGAACACCAGCACTGGAAAGAGGGAGGGAGGGGGTTGGGGGAGGAAGAGAAGGAATGGAGGGGGGGACAGGAAGGGAAGGAGGGAAACAGAGGGAGGGAAAAGAAAATCATAGTGAGACTATACCTGCCTTGATGCACAAAATAGTTACATTAAAATCCACAGTGCACAGACAATATGAAGACACACACTAGAAGGCCAGAAGACCTGTACTCATTAGTGTGTGAAAAACCAATCGGGCTAAAGAGATAGCTCAGCAGGTAAAGTCACCTGCCACCAAGACTAAGGACCTGAGTTCAGTCCCCAAGACCCATGTGGTAAAAGAGAAGAATCAAGTCTATTCAAGTTGTCCTCTGACCTCCATACACACAACGTGGTACATATGCTTCCTCCCACATGTGCATACCCCTCCATGCAAAGCACAATAAATAAGTAAATAAATACTTTTAAAAGTAAAAATCAACTGGACAAGCATTAGCTAAAATTCTGGTGAAGAAATGATGAGTGAAATTTGGGTTTTGTAGAGTTGATGAACTTGAATGTAAGAGACCAGTAGAGCTTGTCACACCTGCTCTGCAGGAATTCGTGGTGTGTTTATAAAATGTTGACCATAAATCAAGCCAGAAAAAAAAACTAGAAATAACACAAGACACATTGCTGGCTTTGAGCCCAATGTTTTTAAACTATAATTAGGGCTGGGGAGATGGCTCATTTGGTGAGGGCCTGGGTTTGATTCCTGGAACCTGGGGCTTGCTCGTCAGACAGTCTGGCCTATGTGGCAAGTTACAAGTCAGTGAGAGACCCTGTTTCAAAAACCAAGGTACCTGGAGAATGACACCAGTGGTTGACCTCTGGCCTACACAGAGAGAGAGAGAGAGACAGACAGAGAGACAGAGACAGAGACAAAGAAAGAACTATAAAGAAGAAAAGGAAGTTGGGATTCAGCCTCTTGGTGTAAATCCAGTATCGAGTCCCCTAGTTCTTCCTTGCTCTCCCTTTTAGCCATTCCTTGTAGCCCATTTCAATCCCTTTGTGACTCTCTGCCACCCCACAGATAAGATCTCTACTAGAGACTCAAACCACCACACTTGCCTGGTACTCAGGAACCCCACAGCCACCACACATGGCTAGGACCCAGAGTGGGCAACAGCAACCAAGGAATGAAACACTTGTCCAATAAAGGCAAGAACAGATATCTACACCAAGAAATACTTCCACTGTAACTCCAGATGCCCAGACCTCAGCCCCAAACACAAACATAAACAACCAAGACACTATGCCCCCTATCTGGCCACCATGGATTAAAGCTGGATATCAACAATAGAGACAGCAGAAAGGAAACTGGACAACTCACTGTTGCATGAAAATTGGGTTAAGACAGAAATTCAAACCTTTCTGGAATTGAATGAAAATGAAACATAACATACCCAAAACCATGGGACACAATGAAGAGACAAGTTCACAGCACTAAGTGTGTACCTCAAAAGATTGGAGATATCTTATTTTAGTAACTGAGGCACATACCTAAAAGCTCTAGAAAAACAAGAAGAATAATGCCCCAAAAGTGAAGAAATAATCAAACTCAATGAAATAGAAGCAAAACAACACACACACACACACACACACACACACACACACATCAATGAAACAAAGAATTGGTTCTTTGAGAAAATCAACAAGATTGACAAACTTTTAGCCAAAGTTAATTCATCAAAATGCAGAGAGGGAAATTCCAAACTGATAAAATTGGAAACTAAAAGGGAGACATTACAACAGACACTGGAGAAATTCAGAGAATTCCAGTCTCATGTGGAATTCTCAGTTCACTCTCAGTAACCCACCTCTCAGTCTCCACTATTACCAATAGACAGGCCATCCAGACAAAGTAACTCTGCCCACTCTCTCTACAAGGTCTTCCTTTTCTAGTGAACACAATGGTGAATGTTCCAGGGGAAACAGTAATCAAAAAGAGGATAATGACACACCTGGAAGTCAGCAGTAGGGATTGTAAGAACCTTGTATTCCAGTTTAGATGACATAGACCACGGAGCTTCCCCATGACACACCTAAAGGCTACTACACAGCCTGACATCAAATAAGCTTGTGATTGTGCCCCACTTACCATCCCAATCAAGCTAAAGAGGGGTTAACAGGCAAAGCCTCCATCTTGGGGAATTCAGCTGTGTCCCTTGCAAAACAATTGTCCCAGATGGACTAAACCCTCTCATCGAGGACTGGGAAGAGTTACAAGAACCTCACCTGGGTATCCACTTGGTGTATGCAATGCTGCCTTAATTTCACATGGCCTGGGGGAAGGTCTAGAGTACATAGGCTCGAGAAGAATGGAATGGGAACTCCATCTATATGGCTACAGGAAACTTCTCATTCCTGCTGAGTAAGACTTTCCAGATGCAGCCTTTCGGGAGAGGAGCACCCACATTCCTGTAAGCAATCCCTCAACTATCCTCTATGAAAAAGTCCAATAAACTCACGGGTTCCCTGAAGTGAACTCTGGCAGAATCTTGCCTCCATTTGTCCCTGGGACCTGGTGAGGGCAGCTGAAATTTTAGCTCGTTGGGCAAAGCATCTAGAACTCTATGGCCTGCAAGTTCAAAGTCAAGTACTTTGAAGGTGTATAATATACATTGTCTCACAAGACTTCTTATCCCCAAAGCAGTTTCATTCACAATATCCTGGAATTGAAAAAAAATCAAAATACTGGTTCCCTGAAGTTCTGATGAGGCTTTCTTTCTACTTGGTGTACAATGAGAATGAGAATGTTTCTCTCTCTTCCTTCAGAAGAGTTGAGAAATGCCAGAAGTTTGAGCTTTAGAATCTGAGCTCAAATCTCTGGATTCAATGGTGAAATTGGGCCCAGACCACACAACCAGCTATAGGACCGCAACCAAATTAGAACTCTGACCTTCTGTCCTCATCAAAACTTCCTTCACCCTGTGTGGTTAGTCAGGTTTTCTCCCTCATTGGATCCATCCACATATGAGTTCTTGGTGAAGACACTAAGGGGAAGCTTTGCCTGCATTTTCTTTGTGGTGACAGAAATTAAACTCTGAACCACCAAGCCCGACCTTGAGAGAAGGTCCCATCACCCTTGATCAGCTGGTAAGGGCTGCAGATCAATGTCTGCTCTGAGAGCTGTCCCCTACGCTAACTAACTTAAGCGAAGAGGAGTTAGGGGCAATTGTCTGGAGAGTCATTGGGTTCTTTATTTGATGGCTGCTCCTGGCCCTTCAGCTCCCTAAAGTGTGTGGTAAGGACAAGACACAGGAAGCCTTCCATATAATGACAGTGGTTGGTCTGAAATAGAAAGAACACGAGCTGTACCATCTTGGTGCCGAGCTAATTTTAGCTCCCTGGTTTCTTTTTAAGTTTTCCTAGCCCAACTGGGCACATCAGGGTTCAGTCTACGAAGTTTTAAAAATAGAAATTACAAAACCACAGAGTTGAACCAAAATTGTTCAGATGATGGTAGGAAGTGATTGAGATGCTCTTGGTGCCATTGCCAAGAAGAGGCCTCTCTCAGTGCACAGTGGCCGCCGGGAAGCCACAGGGATGAATGGAGTCGGTCATCAGCCTGAGGGTAACAATGGACCCTGTGTGATGGCTTCGCCTGGTTATGGGAGTAGCAATAGTTTCTCACCATTGCTCATCAACAGAGGCTGTGTGTTACAGCCACATGCTGGGGACAGGTGTGATAAAAGTTTCTCACCAGCTTGTCGCCTCTGTCTTCTCTTCCGCCTAGCTTTCAGAACAAGAAGCGCCTCTAACCACTGTTCACAATCCGCAGAACAGCTACCAAGGGCAGCTTAAGATTCCAGCCTGCTATTTCTCTTCAAATCTAGGTTTCAATCTTGGTTAATGTTTGCCCAGAAATATGTAATTGCGGACTTCCTCCTCATAAACCCTTCCAGCACACAGACTACTAGGCTAGCATGCTGTTATTATCTCTCTGCCTGGGGCTAAAAGCAGGGTGTGCCCTCCTGATCGTGGTGTAGAGAGCCCAGCCCCTGCAAGGAGGTCCGCATGGCTGGTGGGAGCCGAGGAAAACGGCCAACTTGCCTGATTCCCAGAATGCCATGATTCTCCTTCAAACAAACAAATCTTAACCAGTTCCTGCCTAGAAAGCCACCATTGCCTGCTTGTGGGGAGAGTGCCTCCTTTGCCAAGTTGGTGGCTATGAGTCAGGAGTGTCTGCTCCCTCTCCCTCACACATCTGACTCTCTGGGCAAAGGTTTCCTCCATGGCGAGGCTCTCCCTGCCACCTAGACTGGGAGTCATACAAATACAGTTAGAGCTCACTGCAAACTCTCCCTGGTGTCTGCCCCAGCTTTTTCTCATCCACAAGTTTAGATGATTCTCTTCACATTTGCTCTCTTGGCTAAAGGGACTTTCTTACAGACCACCACATTCCTAGTGCTCAGTGGTTATCTCCAGTCTACAGTGAACTTGAAGAATCTCTTTATGTTAAAGTATAATTTCCACATCACATTCTCCTTTTGTGATGTACACTTCTGTGAGTTCTGACAAATGCATACAGGCACATAGCTTTTCATACCACAATCTTTGAGCCAAATTTGAAGCAAGCGTTAATTAAATTCTGGCCAGGAAGATGGACTCTGGCCAGGTCCACTTGTGGGTTCCCAGGAAATGGCCATGAGTCACATTTTGCAGGGGCTTAAAAAGGCAAACCCACATGGCCACGGTATTTCCCATCAGGCCCAATCAGGGGCAAGCATACATCCTGATGTATTTCCTGCCTACGTACCTCCTGACTACATCTGATCAAGCATATCCGGTGGAAACAAACTTGTTTAGGGGAGCAAAAGCATGTGACTTGTATTTCCCACGAACCACAGCCCCCAACATTCCAGGAAATCATCTGTCCTTGTGCAAGTGGGGCTCACAGGTTAACTTTGGCTCTTATAAGACATCACCCCACATTCAAGATAGAGGATGTTCCCATCTCCAAAGTGATGAACCCACTCCCTGGAGTCAACCCTTCCCCTCACCCAACATTGGGCAACAACTGTTTTCTGTTCCCACAGCTCTTTCTGCATTCATGATTGATGCCATACGGCCTTTGGAGGACAGCTTCTTTCACTTAACACGGTATGTTTGAGACCCCTCTGTGCTCTTTCCATAACAGCATTTACTCTTCACAGTTGGGCTCCATGCACTTACAGCCATCTGCTCCTTTACATTTGGATTATTTCCAGTTTGGGGTAACACTGAAGAACCAGCTCTAAATCCTCACATCTGCTTTACTGAGAAAGCAAATTTGATATTATCAGTTATTGGAAAAGATGTGTGTCTCTACAAAGACCAAGCTGAGCAGTAAGCTGCTGTCAGTACACTCCTCCTGAGTCACACAAGCCCAGGGAAAAAGCACGCTGAGGGTGAGGCAGTTGATCTTTGTGCATGGACACATGTGTGGGATTCTTAGCTCAGGCCTGCAAACCTAGCTTGCCGAAAAGGACCTGCAGCTGGGATCAAGCATCCTCTGTGTATTCCTATGAAGGCAAAGGAGGACATTTTATCACTGTGCCTACAAAGGTATGTTCTGACATTGAGTGAATGCCTGCTTGGATGGAAGGACCCAAATATGCCATAAAGTATCACATTTCTTTCTCGGGGGCTAGTAAGATGGCTCCCTTGGTAAAGCGTTTGTTACATTAGTATGAGGACCTGAATCCCATCCTCAGAACCTAGGTAAAGAGCCACAGATGCCAGCATGGGTTTTTAACCCCATTGCCAGAGAGGTAGAAACATGAGGAACATGATGGTCAGTCAGGCTAGCCCAACCAGGTTCAGTAGGAGACCTTGTCTCAAAAAAGGCAGGGGGATGGTCCCAGGGTTGACCTCTGGCCTCCATACACACATGCACCCTCCTCCCCACCCCAAAGGTGCACATACACATGCATACAACATGGACAGCAATGGACAGGCTGACATGGAAGAGCAAAAGCTCAAGACTCTTCAGCCCTAAATAAAGAACTACGGGCAACGGAATTTCTGTGCGTGGAAAAATAGTCTGCCCCTGTGGAGAGCCCATGACTGGTTTCTCCAAGGGAGGTCATATACATATACATACAGACAGGTTGTATTTATACATTTAGGGATATATATATATATATTTCAACAATTAAAGCAAAAGGGGCCATGAATTTGAGAGAAGCAAGAAGGGGGTGCATGGAAGGGATTTGAGGGGAAAAGGGAAGAAGAAATGATATAATCATAGTATATAATTATAATTTCAAAAACTTAATACTAAAAAATTAGAATCCCCACTCACGCCTCTATGGTATCCTACTTCCTTGGAGTCCTCCTGTGATATAGAAGCTCTGCTTTTCCTCTCTTTCTCTGATTCTCTAGCTCCCTCTCTCTCTTCCTCTTAAACTCCCACCTATGAATCTATAAGTTTCTCTCTGAAACTCACCCTCTGTAGTCCATGAATCTCCAAAGTCACAAGACAAGAACCCAAAGGCCACTGACTTTGTATGCTCATTAGCATCTAGCACCCTAACTTCTGAACCAAGTCCACCCATGAGCCGAGAAAGGCTCCACCACTCTCAAAGACACCCTAATATTTCCATATCAGTAACATCCATTTTATGTTAGTTATAGCCATTTTTACAGTAAAGTTCAGATCCAATGATAAAAATCAACTTATAAATATGTTTTAGCCAGGCCTTGTGATCCATACCTACTAAGCAGTACAGACTAGAAGTTCACAAGTTCTAGGCCAGCCCAGGATAGCAAGCTACTTTAAAACCAAACCAAACCAAACCATTTTGACTGCTCATTCTGGCAACAGGCAATGCTCAGAGGAAGAATAAAACCAAAGACTGGAGAAGCTTAGGAAAGCTCCTAAAAGCAGGAAGGTGAGTAGATCACCACACTTTCATCCACACACACAGGAAACAGAGAGAGGGAACAAGATGTGGCCTGAGGTTATAAACCCTCAAAGCCTGCCCCCTGTGAGTTATTTCCTCTAAGAAGGTTCTACCTCCTAAAGGCTCCCCAACCTCCTCAAACAGCAAGGATCAAGTGTTCAGAAATGTGAGCCTATGCGAACATTTCTCATTGAAACTACCACACAAGACCTAGTAAAGAGTCTTCTGGCTACTGAGAGGGGAGGGGGGCCAACTGGTCCCTTGGTCCCTTCCTGGGCCCCTTGCTTCTTTCTCCTTCATGAGCTGCCCTTGAGGCAAGTGGGCTTTTTGCTCTGCCATGTGCTTCACCATGATCTGCTAGCCCCAGATGCAACAGGACCAACTGACCATGGTCTGAAATTTCCAACACTGTGAGCCAAAATTAACTAGCCCTTTGTCTCTAGTGTGTCATCACAGTGACAAGAAGCTGACTAACGCACTCACAATCATATGGTCATGTAATCCACATCTTCCTCATTACTTCCAATAACTTATTGAATATGTAGTCAAGGGTCCAATAGCAATTTCTGTTTCTGTTTCTGTTATGGGTTATAGGATACAGGATATGAAGGCACAAATTCAATAGCGTTTTGTATGACCCACACTTTCAAGCTCATCAGAAATTGGCCCATCAGCACATCACCTTTCTTCTTCCTCTTCCTCTTCCTCTTCCTCCTCCTCCTCCTCTTCTTCTTCTTCTTTTTGGCTTCTTCTTTCTTCGTATGCATTAAGAATCAGATCCCCTGGAACTGGAATTAAAGACAGTTGTGAGCTGCCATGTGGGTGCTGGGAATTAAACCCAGGTCCTCTGGAAGAGCAGTCAATGCTTGCTGTGGGATGTCTTTCTGAATATGTGTTATTCTGATTGGTTGATAAACAAAGCTGCATTGGCCTATGGCAGGGCAGGATGGAACCAGGCGGGAAAATCCAAGAGAGACAGTGAGAGGATAAAGGAGAGTGGGAGGGAGATGCCAAACCACCATCCAAGGAGCAACATGTAATGGGACGCAGGTAAAGCCACAGAACATGCAGTGATACATAGATTAATAGTTATGGTTGAGTGAAATTATAAGAGCTAGCTAGTAAGAAGCCTGAGCCACAGGCCATATAATTCACAATTATTATTAAGCCTCTGAATGATTATTTTATAAGTGACTATGGGACCATAGCGCTGGTGGGACTGGAGAAACACGGGACCACAGGGTGGGACCAGATAAACTTACGGCTACAAGTGCTCTTAACCACTGAGCCATCTCTCCAAGCCCCACATCACCTTTCTTTTAATGGGAGTTGTTTGCTGTGTAATTTCTCTCCAGTTGCCTCACCATCACCTAATCTGCATCTGTCTCAAAGCTGGGCAGTACAGCTTTTAGCACGTATTTCTAAATGCTAATACAACCCATGGAAGTCCTCGGCCACCGTTAAGTAACCCGCGTTTCATTAGCATGCTGAAGTATTCCTCCACCTGGGCCATGGAGGCTGGGCTTCTCCACCTGGACGTGGAGCAGCAGAAGACTCAGGTTGTCTTGTATCTACACGAGGGTGTGATGCAGCTGTGCAGAACCATCCTGTTAGACTGGTAACCACTGGGGAAGTAGCAATGAACAGTAAGTTTAAAAAAAAAAAAAAGAATGCAGTGATGCATGTGTATAGACAATGCTGCTGGAGCATGCAGGGAAAGCAAAATTTCTTACTGCTAAGGGAAACCTCCTGGATGCCATCCTTTAAACATCTGACCAGCAGCATAGCACCCTGGGAATAAGGACTGTGTGGACATCTCAGTTAACTCGGCAACTGTCTTTGATCCAACAGATCAAAATTAAGAGAAAACCATCTTTCTGAAGAATGTGTGTGTGTGTGTGTGTGTGTGTGTGTGTGTGTGTGTGTGTGTGTGTGTGTGTGTGTTGGGGGGTACATGTGGAGGCCAAAGGCTATCACCAAGTGTCTTCTTCAATCACTACCCACACTATTTTTTGAGACAGCATCTCTCACCGAGACTGAAGCTCACCAGTTTGGCTGGGGATCCTTTTGTCTCTGCCTCCCCAGTGCTGAGGTGACAGATATGTCCTTCCATACCTGGTCTTTTATGTGCTGCTGGGGAACAGACTCAGGGTGTCGTGCTTGGAAAGCAAGCACTTGAATAGCAGAGTCGTCTCCCTCTCTTTCTGTGAAGACTCTCGTTGTAAGACATAAATAAGCAAGTGGAGTGCAGTATATGTTGCTGGGGCCCCAAATTCTGTTACCTTGATCCTGGCTAGACTTCCAGTGCCAGGGCCCTGGCTGAGCCCACTGAACACCATGCAACTGCCCAGAACCCCCCAGGAATAAGCAGCCACCGCCTACAGCTGTTGAGTTCCCTCACTTCATTGTTCTGCAAGGACTCTGAGATCCCAGGGGACCAAGCTACTATTACCCAGCATGATCATGGTCCAATAGACACCACCCACACCTACACCACCACCACCCTGACACCCCAAATTCTTCCTGCCTGTCTCTGTCTCAGGCTGTGCCCACCGGTGTCTCTCAGAAACATCCTCCAAGGAAACCAGCTAGAAACCTATCAGAGGTGGTGTCCAGAGTTCAGCAACTTGGGTCTCTGGTACTAACGAGCCTTGTGGCCTCAGACATGTCCTTTGAAGTCTGAGCCTTACTGTCCTCATCTACACAATGAAAATGATAATATCTGTGCTGCGACGTCTTGGGAATGGAATTGTATATAAGTCCCAGTACAAGCAGGAACTCACCTTTGGTTCCCACCATTGGTAACAGGCATGGAGGCATCCAGGCTGAGACAGGCACTGCTCCTACTGCAACACACCCTGGCACCTCTTGGGATCTTGCCGAAAGTGTAGGTCCTAAAATTCAGAATCCAGCACAGGGCCTGAGACCTGCTGTCCTAACAAATGCCCACAAGCAAACAAGCAAAACCAATCAACAATGCTGTTGGCTGTCAATCATCAGCTGAGCAGCAATGGTGTTCTGAGTCATACGCCAGAGAGAAGGACACATCATTGGTGTACTTACTTGAAGGTTGGTTTTTATGTGATATGTAACTTCCACACATGCATATGGTGTACGTACACACACACACACACACACACACACACACACACACACACACACATTTTCAGAGGCTTTAGATCACAAGTTGTTCCTTTGTCTGGGTGAATACCTAACTACCTCACACTTCAAGTCTTCTGGTCTGTTACCCAATTTCTCTCTGCTCATCCCTTTGCAATTTACTTCCAAACTTTCTGGTTTAGAGCAGCAGAGTTTCATCTCTCACAGTTCCTACCATCACATGGGCAGGGCTCAGCTGAGCAGCTCTCCTATTCCATGCGCATCATGCAGGTGATTTGTTGGTAGTCCACTGGTGTCTGAACTTGTATAAAGGATCCAGTACAGTTTGCTTTCAGGTCATGCACCTTGGTGGGAATGGCCAGGAGGCTGAATTCAGCAGGAATCACCACCAGGACACCATCAGGTTTGAGATCTGTGTGGGAAGATGGCCTCTGCCCAGCACTCTAGGACACGTACTACAGTGAGAAGAGACTACCAACCAGGTCTGTAGGGAAGAAATCGTCTTGGAAGTCACATGGTATTATTTATCTTACTTTTCAAAGCAGTAAGAAACAACCCCAGACCAAGAAAAGAGGAAAGACCCGGCCCCTCAATAAATTTGTAACCACATTTAAAACAGTGCCAGCCATGCCTTTGGCCATAATAGCAATTATTCCTGCCACATGAAACACAAGCTCACTCCCAAGACCCCACCCACCAGGCTACGAGTTCAGATTACTCATGAATCAGCTTCCTACAGGCAATGGGTGGACATGCTTTAAATCCTGTTTCTGTGAAATCAGTTGAAAGTTGGAGCATTTGGCTGGTAAGTCAAACTGAGAACTGTGTTTTATGGGGGAAAAAATGGAAAATACACTAGTTAGGAGCTTTTCATTTTAAAGGAATGTTTTCAAAGTACTTCATAAACAAGAAAAGGCAAGAGTATAAGGCTGTGCCCTACATGAGATGTTAGTTAAGTCTAGCCACCCTACAGCCACAAGAAGGTCATTTATGTTCCATTTTAGGCCAACTCCTGAACATCTCTATCTCGTTCCCAGGAACACTGTTGAGCGTTGGAAAGCAATGACCTGCCCTTCCTTCAATGGAAGTGCTAACAAGACTCGTCCAAACACACCTCTAGTCTTCCCTAACCCAGTGCCAGCAAAGAGGGTGTTCTTTACAGTTTTCACACTGTTGACAGAAGCATAAGCAGAATGCAGAAGGGTGGGGTTTTACTTTGTCGAAAGTGACAAACGAGCTGTGTTAGTTTTTTCAAATTCATTGATTTCCAAATTAATAAATAATCCATCAAGTACAGCTAAGGCAGGGGAGAAAAATGGCAAGTGAGCAGGAACTCACCCTGAGTGAGCTGCTTAGAATGTACTCGTGTGTGTGTGTGTGTGTGTGTGTGTGTGTGTGTGTGTGTGTGTGTGTGTGTGTACAGTACCCCCACTGGCCAGAAGAGGGCATAAGATCCCCTGGAGCCAGAGTTACAAGTGGATGTGAGTCACTGGGCATGGATACAGATGCTGGGATGACCTCTGGTCCTCTGCAGGAATGGCAAGTGCTCTTACCTTCTGAGCCATCTCCCCAGCCCCGTTACAAATTACTTCATCCTTCTTTGTCTCCAAAGTGAAGGTATTAGAAACCTGGATGAAAATAAAGGTGATTAGGTTTGGGCTAGCTTTAGTGATCAACCTGCAGTGAAACTCTTATCATATAAGGGAATTTTTATTTCCACAGCTTCATAACAAACATGAACATGTGTCAAAAATATCTTTTCCTCATTTAACCTTGGACTTAACATCAGGTCTCTTGTTTTTCATATTAATAGAAGTACAAGAAGGGCCCATTGATGAGATATGTCATCCTGTATCACAAGGGTATAAAGTGGAACACTGGAGACTCCAGGCTACAGTTTCCATGAGCTTCTCTCTCCATCTCCACCCAATGCAAAGTCCATCCTTGGTCCAGACCTCTGAGACAGATTCCTTACCAGTGGCCCCAGCTGATCCCATCAGATTAAAACTGAGCTGCTTTCCTGCCCCAGCCATGTGCTGCGCAGCATTGTTAATCTGACCAATGCTTAAAGTCATCAGTAAAACCTAAAACACACACACACACACACACACACACACACACACACACACACACACACACACAGCTGTATCAATAATGACAATACATCACACACAAAGCCCTAGGAACTAAAGCGGTATGACAGGCTTACAGATGCTTCTCCAACCAGAAAGATAATGTCCGTCTCTGTCACAGAAAGGGTCTGCCTCATTCCTGGAATAGAATTTGGAAACACTCCCCAACCTTGGGATGCTCATACCCTGAGCATGTAGACAAAAAAAAAAAAAAAAAAAAAAAAATCCATCAACTGTGACAGCAACTGGCCATCTTTCATATACAATTCTCATCCCATAAGCACAACCTGCATGGTGCCAAAATGATCCATCATGTTGTTTTATTTGGTATTTTAATGCAAAACAGGTCCCTGGAAAATCTATCCACCAGTTGTCTTTGCCAGGCCTCTGACGGAGAGCCTTCTTTGTCATTCTGTTTGTATTTCTTCTGAAGCCGTGGCTAAGCAAGCCTTGTTTGTTTACACTTCTTTTATCACTATAAAGGCAGAAAAAATGAAAACCTCTTGACATCATACAGTGTGAGCAGAGTCTATACAAGGAAAAACAAGGTTAGATCAGATTTTCACTACCTGTTAATCAAAGGGAAGCTGCCATATACTGCCCAAGGCAGTTTCATTTCCCAAAGCTTTTGTTAGTTCCAAACTTTTTTTTTCACATCTATTTGCTTATTTATTAGAGAAAGTGCACCACAGTGCACATGTAGAGGTCAGAGGACAACTTTTAGGAGTCATCCTCTCCTTGGGAGCATGTGGTTCCAAGGATGGACCTCAGGTCATCAAACTCGGTGGCAAGCATCTTTACAGGCTGAACCATTTCACAAGCCCAGGCTCTAAACATTTTAAAGGATGCTAGTGCTGAATGGAGCGCCCAGCTCATGCAATACCAAAGCCTGTCCGTGTGGACCTTGAACAGAGGCTCCATGGGGAAAGGCTATCCTTGGAAGCTTAACAAACCCAAATCCATAGAAGATTGAAATTAGCCATCACCTATTGAGATGGCACAGAAAACCTCAACAAGAGAAAACCCAAGGTGTCCACTAGGGTTCTGTCCCCAAATTGCTGCAGCTGTTTGGGTGATAGGTTCGTCCTTAAGAACTGAGATAACACAAGGCTCAGGACATTTTTGGAACCATTGGAATTCCCTGTGGAGACTATGAGAACATTCTCCTGAGCATCCTTTGCTAACAGTAAATCTTCAACCTTCGGGGATGAAATCACAAGCACGCACAGCCAACAGCATCTGAATGAGGGAGCTAATAAAGCTGTCTTTGGTTTAAAACCAGATGTAGCTATTAATAAGAGAGATTGGAATTCTAGGGAACAGAGTCCAGCTTTAAGAAACATTCTCACAGAAAGACAGTGAAGAAATCCTAGTCTTCCTAAAGGCTGTTTACCTTAGAAAAGTCTTTTGGGGGGGAGGCCAGCTGCGGGGTGGGGGGGGCACGTTTACTAATTTTTCTTTAAAGCAAGTTTATTACTTTTGAACCCCACCTTGAGTAGAACATGGTATCATTTATATAGCACTTGAGAGGGTGGGCTTTGTGTAGATGAAGCCATGAATTTTACAAGATTAAAAAAAAAATCACAAAATCATTCACATTTCAATTAACCAGCTTAAAGAAACTTCTAGGGACAGGGAGAGCCAGCTCAGTTGTGTTTCACCCTCTCTGGCATGGGGCCAATCACTGGGGGCCTCCCTCTGGGGTTGCTTAAAGGATGGAGTGATTTCATCCACGGAGAGCACTTTGACAATCTAGCACATAATAAAACCCATATAAGTGTTAGCGTCTATTAATCTTTATTAATATTTCCCTGTTCCTGGGTCTCCAAACTCTTTATGTCTTTCATGTGGTTTCGTTTCTCACTCATCCCACTTATGTCAAATGTAGGTTCATGTCACGGGGTGCACACCCACTTTTTTGAGGCGTGGAAAGTCACTAGAAGGCTCCGTGTTTATACAAGACATTCTTATCTAGACAGATGAGCTTTTATGCAAATCAGTTGGTTTCCACACAAGGCCTTGACACATGCACTCACTGCAGGATTGCCACACACTTCTGGTTTCAAGAAAGGTCCTCTCTACCATTCAGCAAATATTTACTGTGCGCTAACCAGAGCCAAGGCAACACATTGGGAACTGTGGAAACAGAAAAGGAAAGGGCACAAGCTCTGCAGGAAGTCTGCCAGCTGGACAGAGTGGCATGTGAGGAAGAGTCTGTTAAGGGAGCGAGGGTGGGCAGCCATGGAACCTGCCCTGTGCCTGCCAGCAACACCCTTGGAAGAGGAAGCAGGGTGTGGAGAGGGCAGAGAAGCCCCCAAGGACCAGGTCACTTGCACCAGCTCCTCCAGTGAAGATAGATTTGAGCCTAAGCTCAAGGGAAGAATAAGATTAAGAATAAAAGGAGTGAGAAGGGTATGGGTGAAGGGAGACAGGGGTGTCTGATGGGTTCTGCAAGATATGTACTGAAGTAGCCAGGCGGTGGTGGCACACACCTTTAATCTCAGCACTTCGGGAGGCAGAGGCAGGCAGATTTCTGTGAGTTTGAGGCCAGCCTGGTCTACAAAGCAAGCTCCAGGACAACCAGGGCTACACAGAGAAACCCTGTCTCAAAAAAACAAACAAAAGATAAGCACTGAATAAAGCAGAAGGTGGGTGGAGACTTGCCCATTGGAGAAAAGGTGAACTGGAGTGTTTAAGAACTAGGGTCTTAAACACCAGATTAGGGGCCCCCTGACATCTGGGGAGATGGTTCGCTCAGATGGGTATGATAAGTAAGCACTGTTGTAATCCCAGCACTGGGGAGGTGGGACAGGAGGATCTCTAGGGTGGAGGACCAGCCAGCCTAGCCAACACAGTGAGCTCTAGACCACAGAGTTACCCACTCTCAAAAACAACAACAGAAAAAGAGATGGCACCTTCCACACATATGCACACACAGGCAATGAATCTCAACTTTGCAAACTGTTCCTTTGAAGTGCTGGAAATAGACTTGGTCCTAAGCATAGTAACCAGTGCTCTACTACTGAACTACATCCCTAACCCTCCCTTAGAAGTGATATAATTTGAGAATTTTGGTTTTGAAGATTTCAGTTTTATTTTTAATCCTGTATGTATGCCTGTGTTTGTGGGAAGGTTCATACATGTGACTGCAGATGCTCATGGGGTTCAGGGGAGGGTCATTGGATTCCCAAGAGCTAGAATTGCATGCATGCGAGCTGCCTGATGTGAATACTGGGAACTAAACCCGGGTGCTCTGCAAGAACAGTACATGCTCCTAACCACTGAGCCACCCTTCCAGCCCCACCAGCAAAAGTTTATAAATAAATAATACAAAGTAAATTAATAAATAAAGCAAAACTTTAGCAACCATGGTATTTTATAAAAACCCTGGTAGATTTGGAGCTCTTGCAGCCCCTGTGGTGAACCATGTGTAGATGTGGGTATCTATAACTCACTTGTGCATGTTTTCAGGAACTCCAGGGTCTGTTACTTGTTTGCAATGTTACTGGTTCACGCAATCTCTCAGAGAACTGAGGTAGCAGGCATGGGGTTCACACCACACAAATCTGCCTTCTGTTCATACCTCATGCCCTGGTGTTTCTTCCAAGTTCTTTCTTCCACTCATATAGAGCCATGGAAGAACCTGTTGTTTTATTCTTTCCCAACAGTAAAAAGATTTTACTGTTTTTTCCTGACTGCATAAATAATTTGTGCTTCTTATAAAAAGTTCAATACACCAACATGTGAGGATGGGAATCCCAGCACCTCTGAGACAAACCTATTAATATTTGAAGACTCTCTCCATTGAGTACTTATTGTGTATGTACACATGTATCTCTTATGTAACTTTTATCACGGTATCAGTAACATGCTGATAACATAAATATATTATTTAGTCATTTAAATTTTCAACTTCCTCTTCAACATTTTTCCCACCGTCACAGCCCTGCTCTCCTATATCCAACTGTATATATTATCCAGAATTACATGTTGTTATACTAAGCAAATACACATATAGGCTTTTTGGCTTAAAGATATTACCTACTGGTAAAGTACTAGACTGCCATCCATGAAATCTTAGATTTAATCCTCAGTAGATAAAAAAAAATGGTATGTATATATCATTATTACCATTATTAGATTTGGATTTGGAGTACACATACATATACACACAATACATAAATACATGTTTTTTTTTTTTTTTAAAAAAAAAAAGAAGAAGAAGAATATCACCCAACCTACCATCTGTAGCCTCTAGGGTGTGACATGTCTACCAAATCCTCCCCTGTGTTAACCCTGTGTGGCTATCACAAATTCTTGATGACACTCAGTATTTGGAGATCTCAAGGCATGTTGTGTATTTATAATACATCACAGAATCACTCCAAGCCCCTGTGAACAAGAATCCTGGACAGAAGTTGTGTCTGCAGAGCCAGAGTGACTTACCAGAGCTGCAGTAGGATGGAGGGGACAGGAATGAGGCAGGTCCGGAGGCCAATTCCTTATCTGAGGCAGGTCCGAGGCTAATTCCTTATCTGAATTCCTCCCTACCTCTGTGTCAGAACTAACATCCTGTGACTAGTAGATAAAAATGTTTGGGGATCTGTTAACCAAGCAGACCCCTGGATTCCACAATCCAGCCGCTAAGAAGATGTATCATCAGATAGCATCTTAGGCCTGTAGCTACGCCTCTCTCATCTTGCCATAACCGCCTCTCTGACACACCCACCAATGTATTTTAAACTTACCCTGGTTTATGACTTAATCCATTCTGTAAAACCATGAAGCTGCTTCCATTTTGGAATGTTGTATTTGGGGGAGACGAAAATGTTTGTTCACGAAACTTAGTCATCTACATATGCTCCAGAATAAACCAAATCTTCTGTTCTTTCAACAATATAACCAAAGACAAAAAGGAAAGCTCATTTCACTGGCTCTGGGCATTTCCTGGACCCTGAAGCCAGGCGGAGAAGGAGGCCAGCATGCAGACACCCTTACCTGCAGCATGAGTGCAGAATTGTCAGAGAAGGACAGCATCCACATCTAGATCCATCCTCTCGCTTCACACATCTGCACTCTGGATGGGTGCGGGAAGGCAGCTTTTTAATTTAACATGCTTCGTTAGCAAAAGCTGCGGAAATAATTCCATGCCTAACCTTTTGAATTTTTTGTTTCTCTTGAGTTTAGATTCTTCCAACACACTGCCTAGTTCCCTTTCTTAATGAAGCAAGATTTATGTCTGAGATTAGAGACCTGGCTTGGAAAAGTCATTTGAGTTTTAAAAGTTGTATGTTCTTTTAATAATAATTGATATGGCAATCTTGGAACAAAGGGGCTATGCTTGGAATGCTAACACAGACACTGTAAGAACTTGCTATTTCCACCCACAGTTAATAATCCAGGTATTAAACATTTCAAAAACCCAAAGGAGGGGCCAGTCGATGGCTCAGCAGGTAGAGGTGTAGAGTCAGTACTGATTTTACAGAACCACCTCAGCTGAAGAACCAAAGGGGGTCCACACCCCACAGTGAACGTGTGACCTGAACGGGGTTACACAGCCACGCCGGCAGGGAGGGATACTTCCACAGTGTGAATAATCGCTCCAAATGCCTTCCCTGGGTGAGAATGTGGGTGTGCACAGTGCACACAAGCACACTGGGGATGGAACCCAGGGCCTCAAACACACTAAACACACCTCTGCCGTCACCTCCCCCTTCGGAGATGTTCTAATCAAGGCTGACGGGATCGATGTGGCTGCTTCCTGCATTTTGTCAAAGACGGAAAGTGGATTGTCTGTGTCCATCTGAGTCCTGTAGGTCTCTGACTGGTGATCCTTGTACTGCACCGGGAGGAAGTGTCAGCTGCTACAGCACGGTTGTTTTCGAGATATTTTCCAAGCTACCCAAACATAAGGACAAGAGAAGCTGAACATACGACCCCAGAAGATGTTCCTCTAACATCCAGACTCTCCAACCTCACTGTAGCATGAAACATCCTCCACAATGTGCTTGAAATGTTTGAAAGGAGATTTATTTAAAAAGCCCACTGACTCTGCAGTCCTTTTGATACATTAGTGCAGTTTAAAATACAATATTTAAAATTGTGTAAATAGGGGCTGGAGAGATGGCTCAGCAGTTAAGAGCATTGACTGCTCTTCCAGAGGTCCTGAGTTCAATTCCCAGCAACCACAGGATGGCTCTCAACCACCTATAATGAGATATGGTGCCCTCTTCTGGCTGGCAGGGATACATGCAAGCAGAATACTATACATAATAAATATGTTTAAAAAAATCTTTTTAAAAAATTGTATAAATACAAAAATACTTCTCCCTGAGAACTTCAGTTTTCCTGAGCCTTCACATGCCATTCCCATCATGCACTTGGGCGACTGTTGGAGGGGGTTGGGCGAGTTCACAAAAGAACCAAATGTTGATCTCTTGATTGGACTTCTACAGCTCCATGGACTAGCATGTGTGAAGAATGACAGAGTCCTCTGAGGTGCCATGGGGGAGGGGCAGTTAACCCACCGTGGGCGGCAACAGGAATCCGCAGAAATGACACGTGCAGGTTCCATTTTGACACCAGGATCTTCTTTCGATGCCTGGATTCTCTTGCACAGGGGTGTGTAATAACTGACCAGCTGTGTCTGGGGAGCCATGCCCTGCTTGAAGAGAGCTGACTTGTGATGACAATCTTTGTCCAAGAGTCGAAATTGCTTAGTTTCATTCTATTGTGATGTGGACTGACATTTAAGGGCTGTGTGTGTGTGTGGATGTGTGTGCACATGTGTTTGTCTAGGTACATGTGAATGCATGTATAGAGACCAGAAATCAGCACTGTATCTTCCTCAGCTCCTTGTCCTCTTACGCTTCATGACAGATTCACTCTGAACCTGGATCAGCTAGACTGGCTGGCCTGCAATAGGGATTTACCTGCTCCCACTTCCTCAGAGCCGGAATTATGTGAGTGTGCTGCACCCACTTCTTATGTGGGGACTGGGGACCCAGACTCAGGTCCCAAGCCTATGCAGCAAGTGCTTCATCAAGCGAGCCATCTGCTTGGTTCAGTGGCAAGGAGAAGTTTTAAAAGCCTCTCTGTCTGTCATCACCAAGATTTGCCGACAGAGTTAGCCAGGCAACTGGGTTTGGGGTTTTGTTTGTTTATTTGTTTTGGTTTGTTTTTTTTTGTGACAACATGTATTTTTGTTTGTTTTTTTAGGTATGACTAAAGACTACAGAGATATTTAAGACTCTCCATGCCTTCATACCACATTTTAAGAACAAATAACCAACTTGCTCATCTAAGTTGTTTTTAAAAATCAACTTAGTAAAGAAGAGTCGAGTTATACAAGCCATTTATTGTATAATAAAAGTCATATAACCAAGAACTATTTTTTAGGCTTTAATGAGCTATTTTGGTATTGCAGAGATAACATATTTAGATGGTTTCAGAGAGCACCGGCTTCCCATTAAATGATACTTTTCACCAACATGGCTTTGTATTTCTTAGACAGATGTAGACAAATTCATCAAAAGGGTTCCTCTCACTAGCCACAGTCCAGCGGCTGCAGAAGGACTTTACGATGTTACAGAAGGAGATTACAATGGGAACTTGCTAGAACTGGGTTTCCAGGTTGGAGGAAACCCACCATTGGGGGTGTCTATGATGTGGATTAGCAAGTGAAGAGAAGTGGGTTGTAGAACTGAGTGTGGGCAGAACTATCTCCATAATCTCCATACTCCCTTGTGTTCCCCAGGGCTCCTTTCTGTGGGCTGAGGATATGCGAGGCAGGGTAACTGTCTGAAAAGGCCACTGTCCTGTGTGGCAGGGCTCAGGATCTCAGTGGCCTACGACTCTCCTTGCTCAATTGCAGAAGACATCTTTGAGCCAGGTCCTTCCCATGTCAAGACTGACTCATCCAGAGCCAGAGAAAACACAATTCATTTAAACACTGTCCCTGTGTGTCTCTACCTGATAGAAAGGCCACTGTTCTACCAAACACTTCTCTGAGGTAAGACAGCACGATTACCCACCCCTTCATTTAACAAAGGTCCACTCCCAATTACCATGACGTTCTAAGAGACAGGGAAGGGGCAGGGTGTGGAGAGGAGGGTTGCAGAGGAGAAAGAACAACAGAGGCTCCCCTTGAAGCTCTAAGAAGGGGGGACTGTAAGGCAGTGATGTAAAATCTAGCTTCATTCTGGACCAGACTCCCCATGGCTAGATGGGATGGAAGAGGAAGGGCGGGGGATGACCAGGGATGAAGAGGCCCAGTCACGGACAAGGAAACAACCCTAACTACCAGCTCCTTAACTACCTCCCTTCTCTTCACAAGGAAGGACAGCATTTAGGAAACAGTACTTGGACTTACAGGCTTCTGTTCTGGTCCAGAGAACCCACAGAGAGGTCCCCACAAATTACTGGAAACTGCACTTTGAACTCGGGCTTTGGCAAGGAGCCCGGTCAAACAGAAATGTAGAAGTTCCCTTCCTCTGAGGTCCCTACACAAGGGTGTCCCACAGACAGGCCAGAGCTGATGGCAACAGGCTGGAATGAGGCCACAGGAGCCAGGAAAACAAGCCCTAACCAGCATCACTTCCTACGGCCGCTGCTATTTCTTTTTCTTTTCTTTTTTTTTTTTTTTTTTTTTTTTTTTTTTGGCTTTCTTCTCCCTCATTTTGTTGGAATGAGTGACAGACTCAGGTCCATCCCACCGTTTATACAAAATACTTATTCGGTACTGAACACAACTCCATTTTAAGTGTCCAGTGCTGGGGGCGGGGGGGGGGGGGGGGGGGGCACCAGTAGCAAAGACAGGCATGGACCGGGCCAGTTGCTAAGCAAACTCCTAGAACTCCCAGGAAGCAGGAAGATGACCTTGCGAGCTCTGCCACTGACAGGGACACAAAGTTGTTCTGCCCGCCAGACTTCCCCACATGCTGTTAAAATAAATCAACAACAATGACCATAAATCAATCACAATGACCAGCACAGAATGGGCAGCCTCAGCAGCACAGCACCCAAACCTGTTCCTGCGGCTTCAGAAGAAGCAATCAGATTCTGCTGTTACGTGTTTCACTAAGAACACACAATTTGGACAAGCAAATCAACCAAGACATTACAAACCCAAGGGGCCAAAGCCACACAGATAAGACTAAGAGTTGGACAGCTGGAGTGACTAGGATTCTTCCAGCTGCTGCAGGGCAGGCTCCTGGGAGAAAGCAACTTCCCCAGGGGCCCCAAGTCATTAACCTGTGCCTGGAGAGGAGGATGTGGGGGGGGGGGGGAGGGGCGGGCGTATGGCTGGCCTTCCAAAGTCTTTTCTGTCAGACCAAGACTGACTGGAAATCCAGCATGACCTTGGCAGCGGTGACCCCATTCAGCTAACCTACCGCGATTTTAACTGCTCTCTCCCAACACCTTCATGCCATGTGTTTGCATTGCTTCATATACAAAGTGTGATCACTTCTGATAACCTCATAAAGAAAAATATCCAGAGTGTGTCTTTTTAAGCTCCACGTTCCCCCTGGGGACACGATGTTTAATAAAACTGCCCACGCCATCCCTCAATCCACAGCTTCCTTTTCTCCCGCTCCCTGGCCCGCAGCTCACCCGCTTCTATAATAATTAACAGTCAGTGAGCAGCACACAATTTGTATGTGTCTGTGTTAACGGGGTGGGGGATGCCTGTGCCTGCGTGTGCATGAGTGTGAAGACCACAGGTCAGCCTTGAGTGTCATTCTTCAGGGGCCCTCCACATAGTCTTGGTTGACACATGGTCTCTCGTTGGGCCAGGGTTCACAAATTCAGCTAGGCTGGCTGGCCAGCGAGCCGCGTGGATACTTCTGCCTCTGGCTCCTCAGCACTGAGATTACAAGTGCCCCACCATCCCAACCCTTCTTTACATGGGCTGTGGAGTCCTGGGGCTCAGACTCAGGGCCCCAAGTCTGCACAGCAAGCACCCTGCTCGGCGAGCTTTCTCCCTGGCCCCACACAATTGTTCTCAGAACTGCTAGTCTGTCTCATTTTAGGACCCGCCCCCCCTGGCTGGCCCCATCACTTTCTCCAAAGGTTCCCCCCACAGCTTGTCTGCTTCGACAGCCAAACCCAGACCTCACCCTTTATTTCTCCCCTCTTCCCACCAAGGGGTCCTAGTAAGTAATGTAAGACAAGCAGCAAGTCCAGGTTTCCCACCGAGTCTACAGAAGTACTGTGCCTGAGCGAATCATTCTCTCACCCATGCATTCTCCATGCATCTATTATGACGTTCTCCAACATACTAAAGCTCAGTGCATCTATTGCTCTTAGGCTGTGTCCTGATTCATCAAATAAGCAGGTAAAAAAAATACCTAACTCTGGGAGAGGGAGGGAGGGTTACAACAGATAGCTAGTGTGAGGGATCCTTCGTAGCACCTGGAGCCTTACAGGAATAAAGTCGCATAGGATGCTAGAGAGGGGGTCAGAGTCAGGGAGTCTCTGAGGAGTGGCCTGAAGAAAAAGCCTGCAGGAGTGTGACCCTCTCAAGAACCTGCCAGGACAAGACAGAGCCACATGGCAAGCTTGTGGGCTTCTGAGACAGAGCAGGGTTACTAAGCGCTGGAGAACCCCTGGGGAGGGCTTCCACAGCCAGGGACCCCTGAATCTGCCCACCATCCTCTACAGATTCTGATTCTGTAGGCCTGCTCAGACTGTGGGTGGTTCTGATGCTGGGACCCACAAAACATGGGATTAACGGGGGAGAGGAAGAAGCAGAATGGGGAGAGTGAAGTTTGAGGACTTGGAAGGCAGCAAGAGGCAGCCTAGGAACAGAAGACTCAGGGGTGAGGCAGGAAGACTCGGGTGGGAAGGGAACAGGGGAGGGACCCCCTGGCCCTGCTGTGGATGTGGATGTGTCCAGTTAGGACTGGAGCCCCGCCTAGTGTGCAGAAGCCCTAGGCCCATTCCCATTCAACTCCTTCAAAGCCTCGCTTAGTGCTTAGCACTTAGCACCAGAGTTGGGTTAGAATCTGACTCCAGGGCAAGTAAGAACATTGGCAATCTCCCGGCTGTAAGACAAAGGCAGATTTAGTAGAGGGGGTGTCAGTGGATTGTTTTGGCTTAAACTGTTAAATACTCAAACTTTATTAAAATATACAATATGCAGGCCAGCATCTTAAAATCTGTGTTATTCTGATTATGTAGCTAGGACATTGGGCTCATGCTTCCTACCATCACATAGGTTGAGAGACAGGCAGAGATTGAATTAGGGAGGGGGAGGAAGGGGAGAAGGGGGGCACAAGAACATCACTTTGCCATGACTCTCAGGTCCCTTAAGCCCAGGGGCATTGCAGCTGAAAGAGGCACCCTAATCCTTCTTCCGGCACAATTAAGAGCACCCTAAGTAGCAACTTATGAAAGCCCAAAATACATGTGACACATTAAGACATCTACAGACATTAGAATATTTTTAAACAGTGGGTTCAGTATTCACTGGGAAATGGTCACACCAACATCCCAGTGTGGTCCACCGAACACAGTGAGCATGGCTGACTCCTAATCCATGACCTTCTTTCCTTTTGGGGGGTTGTTTGTTTGTTTGTTTTTGAGACAGGGTTCCTCTGTGTAGCCTTGGCTCTTCAGGAACTCACACTGTATGTAGATCAGGCTGGCTTCCAGCTCAGAGATCCACCTGCCTCTGCTTCCCTCCCAAGTGCTGAGATGAAAGGCGTGTACGTAGTGTGAACTAATGACATCATCTTCTCCCTTTGGCACTATGCCCAGTTTCTCACCTCCACTGCAGAACCTTGCCGAGCTCTTCCCATGGTCCATGCAGTCCCGGTCCTCATTCCCTCCATCTAGCCCCCAGGGTCTCACTCATTGCCACCAAATAAATGAATCCATTGCAGAATTTTAACGACCACCCTGACGCGGAGACCCTCACTACCTCTCAATATCCAGCCATGTTCTTATTAAGAGACCTCTTCCAGTTACCCGTTGCACTGCACAGGACAGATTCTGCATCATGCCGAGTTCTGGCCAATGCTGTAACTCCTGAGGGACTGCTGGGAAGACTGGTCCAGCCGGGCTGCACATCCTTCTGGCTGGCCCTTCTTCCTCCTCCGCTGAGCGCGTAGTGCAAATGCTTGCAGCAGGTGGAGTCTGGTAGCCACCACGGACTCTGAGGTAACTGTGAAGATGAACTTGGTGCTTTGGAACAAAAAAAGCCAAAATCTGGGAGCTGCCTGGGTCCCCAACCATGCTTGGAGCTCAAACACTGCTCTGAGTAGCTCTTCCTGGGGGTCTTGTTTGAGGAGATGATTCCTGTATCATCAGTCTTTTTTGTTTGGTTGGTTGATTTTTTTCTTACTGATTTTGGTTTTTTTGAGACGGGGTTTCTCTGTGTAGCTCCTGCTGTCCTGGAACTCGCTCTGTAGACCAGGCTGGCCTCGAACTCACAGAGATCTGCCTGCCTCTGCTTCCTGAGTGCTGGGATTAAAGGTGTGAGCCACCAGCAATCTTCGTTATTTATAGCTTCAGGTGAATCAAAACTCTGCCCTCAAACATCTTAAATTCTAATGCAACAATGTCTCCTTGATCCAAGAGCTGTGGCAACCCAGTATGTGGAGCCAGTCTTCATTTCCAGGTTTCTTCTTTCCTTCATTTGTACTCCCCAGGAGCTGGGCCATCACTGAGAAGGACTGGCCAGTTACTGCAGCCGGGCAGGAAGCCTAACTAGCTTTCCTGTGGCTCAGGCAAGCAATGGGTTTGTCATGCAGCCTCCTCCCCTTTGGAGTCCAATCTAATATCTTGCACAAAAGTCCCAACAACCCCAAGCACCAAAACCAAAACAAAACAATACAATAAAATGCAAGAGTTGCTCTGATCTTTAAAGCCACATTTTTAGTTTGTTTCCTTCCAGATGAGGGAGCTGAGGCTCACAGGGCTGGCTGTGGCTGGGCCGAGACTGGTGGGCAGCAGGCCCCTGTTCTTCCTGTTGCTGTCACCAATCACCATGTGATCAGAGATGCTCAGTGGATTCAGAATGGAGCCCTTCGGTCTCCAGGTACTCAGCTGCCAATTGAAAGAAGAGGTACTGAGCTTAAGCTGCAGCGTCCAGGAGGTCTCAGTCCCTACCAACGAGGTTGGCTAAGGACACAACATAAAGAACAAGTATCCTGGGGTGCATTTTCAAACATCAGAACGTTGCCCATTCATTTCCATGCCCAAAGGAACTGCCGTAATTAGCCCAGCATCCAGAGAAGTGAGATTATATACCAGGTCAAAGGATGTGCCTCCCCACGAGAGTCATAAAACCCTATTGGCTTGGGTTCCACACTATTAAAAAGTATCAAAACATTGGCCTACTTGAGAAACCACATCCTGTTGGGGCTCTTTAGTTATGGTGCAGGAGCTGGATGACCAAATGTGGCAAGTTGAAGATGTCTGGACAGTGGAGCAGTCTTAGGGTATCAGTAAGACGCGGACTGCGCATGACTGTCTTTCAGGAAAGTGGCTGCATTGGGTGTCACTGGCGTCAGAGGAAAGGATTTAGGGGATCATCTGGTGGAGGTTGGCTTTACAGATTTCAGTTTTGAGTGAGGTCTCTACTTTCCATCTCCAAAATAAAACCACAGAGGGCAGGACAAGATCCCCTACTGCCTCAGAGGAAATTCACCGGGTACGGTTCCTCCGCGCAACCAAAGCAGAAGCAGCAGAGGCAGGGGCAGGCTTGGGGACAAGGTGACTAAAAGTTCTGCCATGCCTGCTCAGAAGGTGGAGGCAGGGGGAGGAAAGTTGAAGGTCATCCTCAGCAACATGGTAAGTTCAAGGTCAGACTAAGCATAAGACCCCGACTCAAAAAGAAAAAGTGCAATGGGAAAAGAATGTTCTGGACCATAATCCCTGGCAAGGTCTCTGCCATCCAGAGAGAACCAGGACAAACCAGTGTGGGCAGATGCAGTCCCGATGACTCTGACATTGTGACTGCCACAGCCTAATGCCCACACTGGGAGCTCGAGCAAATGACCTCTTTAAAATGCCTGTAAGGTGGAGGTGATAACCGAATACCTACTTGACAGAGTGTCAAGAGGAATGAAAGAGGGTACCACACAGTGCTGGCACTGGGGAGCGCTCACTTTTCCTTAGTTCGCACGCCCCTCCCCAACCCTTAGCTAACCCATAAACACTGTGAGAGCAGGGCGGGTGCCAGCCTTCCCCCAAGAGCTCAGAGGGAACACCGATCACTGGGTGCTTTAGGTGTTGGCTGATTGACTAGTGGGCGCTGGAGCAGTTGAGCTGTTAGGTCACGTGTGACAACATGGTCTTACCGTCAGAGAAAATCCTGCCAGCCCTTTACTTGGAGGAGAAAAAGCAGCCTTTTAAAGTAAACCAAAGTGTCCCTTACAGCCCCCCCCCCCATTCGGTAAATGAAAGATGCGCACAGTGGGGCGGACGGTGCTGCGCTCTGGCCTCCGTGGGACTTGCGGGGCTGGGCCGCTGTGTCCCGGCTGGGGTCCTGCGGTTCAGCTCCGTGAAGCCGAAATGCCAGTCCAGCCTTTCATTTGTCCCGATCTAAGCAGCAGTGGGGCGGTGCAGACCTGAGTTTGCAAAATGCAGGCTCCCACCAGTGCGCGGGCCTCACCTGTCCCTGCTGGAGCAAGGTGCGCCCTTGCCAGCAAGATCACGTGGCCACCCAGCCCTCCTCGGGTTACCTGGAATGTCTGGGCGGAGGCCGGAAAGACCCGGAGCTGCGCGCGCAGGTGGTTTGCCCCAGTTAGTCTTGTTTGTCTTGAAACGGAGTATGTGTGTTGGGGGGTGCATTCAATCCCCCTCTTTTGGGGAGGGAAGGGGGGCTGCAAATATACACGAAGTGCATACCTAAATCTGCAGTGGGTGGGGACTGAAGCCTTGGCACCTATCCCCGCTGGTGTGGCCAGATCAGAAGGGTCATTGTGTGAGCCATGGCGACTGAGCCTGGCTGTATAATAGGCGCTTTATGAAGCTATGCACCTGGCTCCCGCGGAGCCTGGGAGTGAAAAGCTGCCTTCCGTTGTGTCAAAAGAAGGCTGTACAGGATATCTAATTCCAGCCATTGTGTGGGGGCATCACGGAGCCCCGGGAAGCCAAAGGGTGTCTGCCAGTCACTTCCCAGCCACTTCTCAGGGTCCCCCAGGACTTACAAACAAAGGAGAAACAGTTTCAATGTGGCCCAGTATCAAAGAAACTGGACACGAACAGGTTTAGTTCAGAGTCTAAGACCAGAAAGGAGGAAGAAAGCGCTGGAAGAGTTTCCCCTTGGGGCGGGCGGGGGGGGCGGGGGGGGGATGCAGGCACCTCCAAAATTAACCTAACTAGAAAAGGAAGAAAAGTCAGATAATATCCTTTCTGCCATCCCCTAATACCTTAAGGAGTTCAAAGGTTTTCCAAGCCCGGGGCATTGGCGGTTATAATTACACAGTAAAATACCTAAGGTTAATGAGTAACCTCCAAAGGAAGTTACTGCACATAATGACGGCAATTTCTCTGAACTAAATGTTAAAAATACGGCCTGTAATACTATGCGAAGGAAATGGTGGCAATTGGAACCCCGTTGCTTGGTAACAAACCCTGAGCTATGAGCTTCCCTCTCAACCTGCCGGAAAGGGGCGGGTGGAAAGAACTAGGTTCCCGCCTGCCTGCCGTCTGAGAAGCACGCAGTCTTCTGCAGACTCGGCCGGCCAGAAAGGGGAAGCAGATGTGGCTAGACCAGGAAGAATTCCATAAGAATCCCTGAGCAGTAGAGGAAGTAGGGGCAATCTGGAAATGAATAGGGGTAGGGCTGGGGTGGGGGGAAAGAAGTTCAAAATAGTACTCCACAAATCGAACCCTTCAGACACACACACACACCCGCCACCCCACCCCCGCTAAATCTCCCCTGCCTTTTGGCTTCTGTCTGTTCTAAAGCAGACATACACTTTGAACCCATGCAGTCAAGAGCTGAGTCAGGAAAGGACTGCCCTGAAGATACTTGACAGCACGGTTCCTTGCAGAAGAAAATGTGTGCACATTCCAGCTTCCCAGTTCTGACTGAAAGTCTGAGAGAAAGATCCTGGAGACAACTCCTTCAGGCTGATCAAGAATCAACCAGAAATAGTCTACAAAGTCATTATTACCATAAAGTACTATGGGAGTTGTGTGGTGAGAGACTGAGGTGGAGGTGCGTGTTTACTGATGTTCTCCCGGAGTGGTGGCACAAGCCTTTAATCTCAGCACTCAAGGGGCAAAGGCAGGCGGATCTCTGTGAGTTCGAGGCCATCCTGGTCTACAAAGAGAGTTCCAGGACAGCCAGACACACAGAGAAACCCTGTTTTGAAAAACCAATAAAAATTAAATTCCTGATGTTCCATCGCTGAGGTTCTCAAATCTGCCCCAGCTTTACCAAGGTCATCTGTCTTACCCTGGCAGCCTTTGTAAAGTGCAGGTTCCTGGGCTAGGGGCAGAGCTGCATGGTCAACTCCTGTCCAGCGTTCCTGAGGCTGCCAGGATGGTGCTCTGGTTCCGTCCCCAGCACCATCCCCAAAGCAGATTTCTGGGTCTCTACTGAATACTCATACAGGGAACCTAGGGCAGGAACCCGGGCATCAGGGCTTCCATGACACTGGGATGTCTCGTAGGCGCAGAGGTTTGACGTTTGATCAAACTTGGGAAGCGACAGTGAATGATTTCTTGCATCTAAATTTTAAGATAATTTCTTTCTTTTTTCTTTCTTCCTTTCTTTCTGCAAGAGCTGTGTGTGTGTGTGTGTGTATGTGTGTGTGTGTGTGTGTGTGTGTGTGTGTGTGTGAGAGAGAGAGAGAGAGAGAGAGAGAGAGAGAGAGAGAGAGAGAGAGAGAGAGAGAGAGAGAAAGTGAGAGAGAGAGATTGATTTGGGGAGTTGTTTTAGTTTTCAGTTTTTTCCTTGAAAGGGTTTCTAAGTCTCTGGCTGCCCTGTCTTGAGCTCACAGCAGCCCTGACTGCTGGGATTAAAGCCATGAATCACCATGTTCAGAAGTGTGTGTGTGTGTGTGTGTGTGTGTGTGTGTGTGTGTGTTAAAGAAAACTAGAGCCAACAAGACGTCTCAGCCTGTAACAGCACTTGTCACACAAGTTTGAGGCCCCGAGTTTAATCCCGCATACACATCTTTAAGACAGAAGAGAACCAACTTCACAGAGTTATCATCTGACCTCCACACATGTGCACTCACGCCCACACATCATATACACACGTGCTACTGGTAGAAATCAACAGAATTTTTAAACTGTACTCTAAGTGCCCTCTATTTTATGTTTAATAATGACGTAAGTCTCGAAGGGGAGGGAAGGGCTGAGAACAACGACTGTGGCTGTCCTGTCTTACCGTACCTGCAGCTTCTTCTTTGACACTCAGTGTGACATTTGCTATAAGAAGAGCCTTAGCCAAAACCTTACTCTTGATTATTTTTCGTGGAGTTCTTCGTCAACAGTCAAGCCTTCCGTGGCCCAATGTTCCTTTCACAGTGTGCTCATCTCTCTCCAGCTCTGGTTTCCTTAATAGTGATATTATTATTATCTAGCTGTGATTCTTAATGGACTAATATTATAGCCAAATAACACTATTTGGGGAAGACAGTGGGAATGAAGCCCTAAGTCAAAGAAAGAACTTTTGAGTAGGAAGATGTTGGAGGTGGACTGGGCTTCTGGGCCTAGAAAAGCCAGTACCTTCCAGTCAGAAAGAGTCAGAAGCCATAGGCTACCCACATTTAGTGTCACGGTGCAAAGGATCACATATAAACATGGCTGCATAGCTGTGTCCAAAGAAATTGCAAGGCTCCTTTGGGAGCTGAAGAGATGGCTCAGCAGTTAAGAGCACTGGCTGATCTTCCAGAGAACCCAGGTTCAATTCTCAGCACCCACATGACAGCTCACAACTGTCTGTAACTCCAGTTCCGGGGGTCTGACTCCCTCTTCTGGCCTCTGTGGACACCAGACATGCATAAAGGGTGCACAGACATACAAGAAAGCAAAGCACCCATACACATAAAATAAATTTGAAAAACTGGAAAAAAAAATCCTAAGTCTCCTCTGCATGATCTGAATGATTAAGTACTATCAAACCTGGTCACCCGGGACATGGGCACCTCAAAAAAAGAAAAACTGGTGACCTGACAAAAGCCATTCCACCTCCCCACCTTCCACACAGGCCATTAGTGGGGTGCTTAGGAGCCAGATAAAGGTTCACCGTAGCCCCAACCCTTCAAAAGCAATGGCTACCTTCACACACATGCCCTGGGCCAAGAGGAATTTCTGGAAGCCTCTTGTGGTATTGACAGTTCTTGAGACATTTGAAATCCTCCTCACTCCAACCCTGCCTCCAAAGACACAGATGACATGGAAATCCCGGGCCACCGAGCTGCTTTGAGCTGAGATTGCCCTGCCTTGCTGAAAGCCAGGAGAGGTCTGATGCTTACATCTCAGTTTACCAGATGTGACCTCTGTGCTCCCATGGGACATGTGAAGAACTCCAGAGACCTCTACTTAACTGATTGTGGTGGCATTGACTTGTCTGCCTCCTGTGTTGGGATATACAATCATTAAGGACAGGAAGAGGGTTTTACTCACTTCTCAGCTTTAATACAGTACCAGAGTACATAAAAGAATAAGACATGACTGACTAGGCCGTGGAACCTGGAGCAAGACACGTAGTTGACATATGTCTGGTTGAGTCACTTACTACTTTGGTGACTTTGGATTGGTAATTTATATGTGTGTGTTTGTGATAGTGGTGTTTATTTTTAGGCTGTGTTTCACTAAGTAGCCCAGGATGGTCTGGAATTCACTATGTAAGCCCAGAACAGTCTTAAACTCATTATCCTCCTGCCTCAGCCTCTCAAGTGTTAGAATAACAGGCATGTACCACAATGCCTAGCTAGTACCTTGACCATCAGATTTCTCATTTGTAAAACATGAATAGTAACAGCCCTATCTTCTTGTAGTATTGTTGAGCAATAGAAGTTAAATGTATAAAGAAAATGTTGCAGCTACATTGATATATTCATGACCTAGATACAGTGGTACACGTCTGTGATTCTAGCCCTCAGGAGGCTCAGGCAGAATCACCATGATTTCAAGGCCACTGTGAGCTCCATAGAGAGACCCTGTGTCCAAAAACAAAAACAAAAAACCCCACATGAATCATGTTCTTCATAGAATATTGTAGTAGCATACACACATCTTTACTCCTAGAATACCCAGACTGTTCTGGGTTCTTCATTCTTGATGCCCATCAGATCACTGAGATTAGCTAGTGATTGAATCTTCATAATATTTGATGAGACGATTGAATCTTCATAATATTTGATGAGACACTGAAGTATTTTCTAGCAAATGTGATCAATAAACATAAACACTATAGCTCAAAGTACTCATTGATCGGACAGACTGAAGAAGAGGTTCACAACCATAGCCCTTCGGCTGGTGAGCTTCAGGAATGCTGTACTAAGAAGATACTGCAGAGACCTTCCATCAGGAATGAAAGAGCAGCAGAATTCAGCTTCCATCCAAACACTGATGAACATTTCCCCAGCCTCTCTTGGACCTAATGAAGTGTTCTGTTTCTGTTTGGTGGAACTCCTGTGGTTAGAAGCAAATGTGAGACCCATTCAAGAATTCTCAGGGAAGCCGGGCCCAGTGCCCAGCTTCCCTGGCTCAGTAGGAATCATTCAGCTCTCCCTCAGAACCAAGCAGTCTGCTCACTTCAGTAGCAGAGCCCACTTATTTACAGTTCTGGGAACATCTGTGCGGTAGCAGCCCTGACCTACCTAATGACTATCCAGCTAACCCAGTCATTATCATTTTGCCAACTTGGGTTTCTCCTGAACTGTCCTTACTCCTAGAAAGTGTTGACCCATTCTGTGTTCGCTAAAACACAGACCCAGAGGTCCCTGGCTAGGTAAGCCTGGAAAGCTGAGGTGATCCCTGACCCTCGTCGTGTGGAGCATGACCTGGATGGATGCAAATCCAGATGTTAGCCATCTTGTCAAACTTCACCTTTCATCTGCTTCCTGCGGACTCTTGGTTTTGCACTCTATGCTTTATTCACAGGTCTACCCCTTGGTTCTGTGTGGAGCCATGTCCCTTCCTGGCACTTACATAAAAATTCTGCAGCCCTCCCAGGTTTTACCTACTCTTCCTTTATGAGGAGACCCAGGGCTTAGGGTCCACTGGCCCCCCGATCTGGGCCCACATTGCCTTCTCAGTCAAGTGCGTTGACAGTCTGTACCCACATAACCTCTTCTAAAACCACCTCCAACATTTTCAACTTCTTTTTCTAACTTTTGGGAATCCTTTCTTTAAGCTCTGTGACTCTTTCATATACAAACTTGGAACGACACTTCTAAAACCAACCCCTCTTCATTACTCATCAGGGATGGGATCATTCTCCATCTCCTCGGGATCATTCTCCATCTCCTCATGGTTCTGAGGCAAAGCCACCATGCTGCTTTTCCAAATTGCCAATGGAACTTTCACTTTTCAGAGCACACCTTTTCTCCCATTAATTTACCTCTTGTGAGTTAGTCGCAGGCTCCAGCCACAGACCTCTGAAGGTACAATTAAGTCTCTTTCCCACCTCTGTACCCATGGGCTGCAGGCAGCGTATGTGGATAAATAATTAGTAAGAGAGAAAAACCTGGGCTGGAGAGATGCTTAGAGGTTAGGAGCACTGGCTGCTCTTCCAGAGGACCTGGGATCAATTCCCAGCACCCACATGGCAGCTCACAACTGTCTGTGACTCCAATTCCAGGGAACCTGATACTTATGGCAAAACACCAGTGCACATGAAAAAAATTGTTTTAAGTTTAAAAAAGAGAGATAAAAACCTTACTACCTGGTACATTCATCCATTTGAAATAAAAACCTTCCAGCAATTTTAGCAAGTGAATTGAAATTATGCTGTAGATCAATCCTTTTCTACGCTATGAATATGTATTACTCTCATTGGTTAATAAAAAGCTGACAGTCCAGTAGCTGGGCAGGAAGTTAGGTGGGAAAGCCAAACTGAGAATGATGGGAAGAAGTCAGGCGGAGTCAGAGGAGTCACCAGCCAGACACAGAGGAAGCAAGATGAGAATGTCACCCTGAGAAAAGGTACCAAGCCACTTGGCTAAACATAGATAAGAATTATGGGTTAATTTCAGTGTAAGAGCTAGTCAGTAAGAAGCCTGAGCTCCCGGCTGAGCATTTGTAAGTAATATCAAGCCTCTGAGTGGTTATTCAGGAACTGGCAGGCAGGAAAGAACTGTCTGCTTACAAAATTAGGCCATTCAGAGGCTGCAAATGGGTTGGACTTTGCTGTGATGATAAAATATTAACTGAAATTAACACCTCCATGAGGAAGTTATGCTCAGGGACATAACCAAGAGTGGTAACGTCATGTGGAGAAGAGACAAGACAAAGAGTAAGGTGTGCTTCCAGGTGGAGTGGAAGTTGTGGGGAAGTGATGAGGAAATGTATAGTTTTTTCAAGTGGTTTCCAGGCTGGAGAACTAGCTCAGTGGGTATCGTACTTGCCTAACAAGCATAAATACCTGTACTGAGCCCCCAGCACTACATAGAGCTCAAGGCCATCTTTAGCCACATAACAACTTCCAGGCCAGCCTGAGATGTATGAGACCCTGTCTCAAAAACAAACTAAACAAAAAAGCATCTGGTCATTAAAATGTTACTAACAAGGAACTACTTTCCATGAAAGTTAGCTGAATAGATGACAGACACAAAGATGATCCACATATTAAGTGAGAATGGGTAGTCAAAGTACACTGTATTAAGTAATTTGCTAAAACTATGAATGGATAGATTGATGAATATATAACTGAATGGAGACAAAACAGTTTTAGTGATGATTATTGTTGTTCTAGGTATTAAAATTACAAAATTATCTTCTGCAGGCGGGACCCACCCCAGCCTGAATCCCAGCATTCACTCAGAAAGCTAAAGCCGAAAAATTAAGAGTTCTGGGCTATGGAGGGCTGCACAGGGAGTTTAAGGCCAGCCTGGACCCTCTCTAAAAACAACACAATAAATTCCTGTATTTTCTTACTTTTTGCTGTTACATAAAAACTACATTTAAAAAAAAAAAGCCATTGATCTAGTATCTTCTAAGGCCTCTGTACCAACGAATATGTGACTTCTACTAATCCACCTTTCTAAGTAAGTTTCTCTTAACACAGTAGCACTTCCTTCCCTTCCCTTCTCAACCCTGGGACTTGAGAAAAAGGCATTTTATAGGGACAGCTAATAATTATCACCTTCCACCAGCTTAGTTATGACCAGAGGAGCGAGACTTAAAAGAAACATTTTTGATCCAGACTAAATCACTCAGAAACGTTCTCATTATTTTTCTCCATGGTGACAAGTATAAAATATGAAAAATATGTTTATTCAAGTTTTCTATTCAGTTTCACAACTACTTCAAAAGCTGTTAAATGTGGTTTACACTCCTTAAAAACTTCAACCTGAGGCTGGGGTTCACTTGAACACTAGTCTAGAGCTGTGTACCAATGAGCTGGCTCTTGCTGGACTCCTGACGAAACACACTAAAAGCCTGGAGTTTCTTTGTTGAATTTTTTTTCTCTCTCACGAAAATGCCTCTGAAAGCTTTGGGAGGTGTTTCTACAGCAAAGTCATGTGAAAAGTGAGCCTTTCATTAGACTCCAACCACAGAGGAATCCCAGGGACCTTCTCTCTAATATAATTTAACCCCCTCATTCAATAACTTGAGAGGTGGAACGTAGTTTAATAGGTAGATTTAGAGGGTTCTATGCCTCCAGTAATCCCCCTTTCATCAAAACAATGGCTATAATTAATATTTATGATTTTGCCTTTCACCCCAAAGGACTTTACAAATTGTTACCACAGGACTCGTGACGCTCTCTAATGAAGTGCGTACTGCTCGGCCCGGAGAGAAGTTTACACAGTCACTTCAGGCTCACTCCATAAGCACGTGGCTACAAAGGAGGGCTGTTGAGGCGTGGCAACTCAGTGCCTCAGTACCCGAAGAGTGAGTCAGAAATGGCAAATCAGTGGGTTCACACTGCCCCTGGAGCTCATGGAGCAGAAGCAAGCATTTGTTTTTGTGGGCGTTTGTATATATATATACGTGTGTGTGTGTGTGTGTGTGTGTGTGTGTGTGTGTGTGTGTGGCTTGGGGAGGTAGACAAGTTATAGCCCACGGGCCTCAGCCTCAATCTAATTTTTTTTTAAGTTCATTAGTTTGTTTGTTTTGAGACAGGATATTCCTGATATTCCTACGTAGCCCAGGCTAGCCTGGAACTCTCCATCTGGCATCAGCCTCCTGCTGGGTTTGCAGGTGTGTGCCACCACACCTGGTTCTCAGGCTAATCTTATACCCCACTCTCCGTCCTCCTCAGCCACAATGTGTGAGTTTGATATTTTCAGAGGGTCGGTCAGGCCAAAGAGGATGACAATGTAACCAGGACTAGACAGACCTCCCAGAGTTTTTCTTTTTTGTTCCTTGGCAGGGTTGAGGTTGCTGTTGCCTGAGAGCCTGGGATAGGACAAGGGAAGTTCAACAGTGCTGCCAAGCTTTTGTCTTAACGCTCTGGAGTGTCTTCAGAAGCCCTTTGCAGCTGTCCCTGAACTTTCTTGGAGTCAGCACATTGGACTGACAGGATATGTATTTAATGAAGGCCAAGTCCATGTAGCAACATGCCCAGAGGAAATGCTCCCCACACCCACAGTGTTCATCTGCAGCAAGTAGCTGACATCAATCGCAGTCCACCCCGCCCCCAGCAGGGCTGACATGGGAGGGGGATGAAAGAAAGAGAACCCGAGCTGTTGGCATCAAACTGAGGAGACCCCACAGGCAGGGCTGAACCCACCCTAGTCACTATCGGACCAGACAGGAAGCAGCGAAACACCTTAAGTAAGTCATGCTTTGGGGAGCGTCATCGGCCACTACTGAATACCAACCTCCGAGCTCTGCCTCACCTTACCAACAGTGAGGGTAGGAGTAAGTTCCCAGTGGCTGGCTGCGAAAGCTACAGTCAGGTACTGTCCTGAGCCTGCTGCCTATAGTGTGCCCTCCAAGCTGCCAGGAGACAGATGTTACCACCCTAGTTTTACAAGGTGAAGTTAGCAAAGCTCATGGGAACAGCCCCAGACTATGACAGTCCTACTCTTTGTACATTCATGGAACACAGATCCCATGTGATGGATTTTCCATCAAGAACAGAACCGTATCAGAAACAGAAACAGAAAGTGGCCTTTGTTGTATCTCCATCTTTTAGAGAGGTGGTTTATAAAGCTACTTACACACTCAGACTCACACACACACACACACACACACACACACACACACACACACACACACACACACAAAGAAAAAGTAACCGCGTCACAGCCCCACCATGTCTGATATGGAGCCTCACCAGTATATAATCTTACCCTGCCTGTGTCCTTTTCTTGCCCACTCTCCTTCCCAGTAAGATTTAAAACAAGCCCCTAAATGCCCTGTTGTTTCACCTGTATCTTATCAGCTTCCTAATGCTTAGACATTATGCATCCATTCAGCTGAATCTACGCTGTTTTTGTAAGGAAGAACCCCGTCTACGATCTACACTGTTTCCATAAGGACAGTGTCTATGCTGTTCCCTTAAGGACCATAAGGATCTTAAGGACCACGCCTACGCTGTTTCTGTAAGGAAGGACAGTGCCTAAGCTTTTTCCGTAGGACCGTGACTGAATCTACACTGTTTCCGTAAGGACCGAGCATATACATCCTAGCCACTTGCATTTGCTGTCTGATGTTTTAAGAAAGGATTTATCATCTCCTTACTTTTGCAAGAGAAGAGAGGTGGCTCACCCATTATCATAACCCTAAGAGCTGGTGCAGACTGGAACCCAGGCCCAGTCCGGTCGCAGCCCTCGCCTCCTTCCAAGAGACAGCTACTTCCTTAAAGCATTGTTTCTGATCTCAGTGAGTCACCAACACAGACACAGAGGCCATTTTCTCTTCCCAGGTCAGGTCTCAAGGCCATGCCACGTCTTAGCAAAGACTGTCTAGGGACACTATCAGGAGCAATGAACTACCAGATTGTCACGTGGCAGCCAAGATGGCCATGCCAGGATGGTCGCATTGGGATAGCCACACTGGGACGAGCCATCCTGTACAAATTCTTTCAGGAGTGGTCTGTCTGCACCTCAAGGTTCAACAGGAAGAAAGAAAAGCCCTCAGGAAACAACTGTACTCAACAAGAATTGAAGATACCATCTAAGCTGTGTGTGGTGCCACACCCCTGTCACCTCAGCACTACAGGAAGCAGAGGCAGGAGGATCCCAAGTTCAAGGCCAGCCTGGACTACAAGTGAAGAACCTGACTCAAAAAAATAAAAAAACAAGTTCACAAAGAGTTGGCTTTTCTCGGGTATTTGTCACAACAGTGGAGACTGGTCTGATAAACAGAGTTCACACATAATTTAGCAGAGATGGAGGTGGGAGGGAGAGCCAAACAAACCATAAAACCTTAGAACCTTGAGACATTTTGTTAGCTGCCACATCTCCTGGGTGGCCTGAGGCACCTGCACTGAGAAAAGCCGTGACACTGTGGCACTCCTGGGCTCTCCCCAGCGTGCGCGCACGCACGCGCACACACACACACACACACACACACACACACACACACATACACACACACACACACACACACTGGCGGTGTTAGCACCAAAAGCCATGTGTACAGAAACGTCTCTCAGTCTGGCCAAACTGGGACTGTTGGGCTGTGTCCAGCAGCCGCTGAGGTTCATGGGACAGGGAGGCACTGACAACAGGTGTGGGATGTGATGAGACACATTTTTAAATTTTCATTTGTTCTTTTATTCCTCTACATTATACTTTATTTCACACATCTACTTTCTTTGAATTGCATCTTGTTTCAAAAACAATATTCTTTAAATAAGAACTTGATTGAGTATAATTTCCATCATGGTGATTCCAGCACCCTGCTGAGGCTTATGTTTATACCAGATGTGAAGAACTGAATGACGTGGGCCAGTGTTAATAGTGCTTGTTTCTCTGCATATGTATGTGCAGGTGTTAGTAGTGTGTGCACATGTGTGTGGAAGCCAGAGCACAACATTGGGCACCATTTCCTGGGAGTCAATCATCTTGGTTTTTGGAGACCGTCTCTCATTGGCGCACCAGCTAGGTTACCCTAGACGGTCAGCTCGGGGATTAGCCCGTCTCCACCTCCTCAGCGCGGAGGGTTACGTGTGAGCATCACCCTGTCCAGCTTGGCCTGTGGATTTGGGGGATGGAAGTCAGTCTTCACTTACAGGCCAAACTTCGCAGGCTGAGCAATCTCTCAGGCCCCTGTTGCATTTTTTATAGTCGAGTTTGTACAATTTTTAAAAACAAAATATACTTGTACCGAAGTTCCACCTAGTTTGCCTCTATAAAACGCCACGTCATCTAACATGCTTGTACGTTTACTCTACAACTCCATTCAAAAATCAAGATGGTGCCTTAGGGATGAGAATGGGCTAACAGGGGCTTGGGTCTTTCCCATCATCTCTGGCGTTCAGAATGTCCGTTCTCCTCCCATCAGCTGAGCAGCCACGGGGCAGGCTTTCTTCCCTTCCAGATGGAAATGTCCTGACAACTTCAGTCAGCTCAAGTTGTTGGTTAGCTGGTCCGGTGCAGGAGTGAAGATGGTAACCTGCTGCTTGTGCAATCCTCTCTTCCCAGCCTTCTCCTTCTCCCTCTCTCGGAATCATAGGCACACATGAGCATGAATACGACTGTGTTCTCCTGGAACCTGATTGTGATTCCTGCCATCAAAGACTCCCTAATACCTCAGAGAAACGCAACTGAAGAAGACATCCACCCCAAAGAGGGAGAAGGGAGAGAGGTAGATACCTTGTTCTGGTTCAACCAAAGAAGCAGTCATGCACAGGATGTGAGCCCAGTAATGCTAAGGCTCCGGACTGCTGAGCATCAGTAAGTTCTGTGTCTATGGCAGTGAGGCTGGCTGAGTAACTAGGCTAGGAATGGAAGCCCCACAGCGGGGCACGTTCTCCTAGCCTTTGTTTGTTTCTTTTTTTTTAATTAATTTATTTTTATTTCATGTGAGCTCATGTTTTGCTTGCATGTATATCTGTGTGAAGGTGTCACACCATCTGAGACTGGAGCTACAGACAGTTGTGAGCTGCCATGTGGGTGCTGGGAATTGAACTCAGGTCCTCTGGAAGAACAGCCAGTGCTTTTAACCTCTGAAACACCTCTCCAACCCTCATTGTTTGTTTCTGAGACAGGGTTTCTCTGTGTAGCCCTGGCTGTCCTGGAACTCACTCTGTAGATCAGGCTGGCCTCAAACTCAGAAAGATCCACCTGCCTCTGTCTCCCAAGTGCTGGGATTAAAGGAGGGTGCCACCAAAGCCCGGCCAAAAGTTTAAATTTTTAAATGTGCGTTTTCTTAAGTATTATTGGATCCTCCTTCATGGAGTTTTACTTAACACTACTGTGACTTATGGATTTAACTCCCACTAATACCAAAACCAGGCCTAGCTCATTGGAAAGGAGAGTGGAGAGTGAATCTCCTTCCGGCATGCCCACTCAGGCCTGTAGGGATTAGGGATTAGTCCTCCACATCCTGTGCCTGAGTCCCCCAGGGCTATAACTCTGATGAGGCCCATGCAAGTGGAAACCAGTGCTTCCTAAAGCCTAAGTGTTTCCTCTCTGCTTCGTAGAAAGAGTTTGGTTGCCAGTCGATGTTCCTCACCCCTCTGATACAATGAAGGGATGGAGGAAAAGCCTTTCCAAAGCTGCCTTAGCCTGTCCTCACTGTGTGTAGCACACAGGAGTCACGTGACCATGAAGAGTGACAGTCGGTAGGAAGACAGCCAGGAACAGAAAAGAATGACAGACTTTCAAAGTAAACGGTGTTGTCCTGCCTGAGCTTTAGTTCATGGGATGAATCAAGGACACGTCTGCCTCACAGACACATATAAGCTGAGAGAGGACCCATGGACTCCCTGAGTTAGCTAGGTCAAAGTTCAAATACTCTCCTGTAGGAGACATTTTGAAGAAGCCAGCAGGTGATCCTGTGGCCCCACCTCCTTGAGACTCACTGACCTAGTCTGGGTTCCCGTTTCTCACAGGCTTCCGAGTGCGGTTACTGGGGGAGCTGACAGGAAAGTCACAGTGTAAGAGCAGGTAGAAAATAAAAGACACTGATGTCTTGTCAACTTGATGGAAGCAATCGGCTGGGCATCTCCATGAGGGGGTCTCTAGATCAGGTTAGCTGATATGAGAAGACCTACTTTAACTATGGATGGTGTCAGTCCATAGCCTGGGTCCTGGAACACCAGCTAAAATATCAGCATCCATCTCTCTGCTTTCCTGACTGCAAAACCATGTGACTAGGTGTGTTGTAATGTACATATATTTCTACTCTTATTTGAAATGTTTGTATATTGATACAAATGTAAAATTATATTTGTCATATTGTATGTATGTTCTATCTCTGTTTACGATATTTTGTATATTAATACATATTTAGGATTACTGTCATATTGCATATTGTACTATACATCCGTACCTCTGCTTTAGCTATTTTATGTATTGTCACAATTTTGAGGTCATTGTCCTTTTACTGTACTTTTGTTTACAGACTGTTTACCCTGTTTATGTGAAGCCTTAGTCCTTAGATTATCTAGGTAGATAAGACTTACAGATTTATAATCACCTATAATTGTCTTCTCTATAGTTATGTTAGTTAGGTTCTCCAGACTTTACAGAAACATATGTCAGATGGATAGGCAGTCTTCAAACCTAGAGAATATAGCATTTTAATGTTTTGATAATTTGGAATTCTGTTGACATGAGACACAATTGCTCCTGGCAGCACCCATCTGATCCCAAGAGAATATTGGGCTTCTGAGACATTTCTGTTTGGAAGTTTGTCTTCTTGGCACAAAATGGCCTATTGGGCAAAAACTGCCTTTGCCTCGACTGCTGACAGTAAAATGGTCTGTCAGATACTCTAGGCCTGTAGCCAATTTGAATGCACCAACAATGCTGAGAAACATTAGGTGACTGTCCATGCTGCCAGCTGTCTCTGTCGACTCTCTCAAGACTCCCAAAAGTTGCTTGCATCCTTCTCCCATTTCTCAGGTATTATTATATTCCTTCTCAGGTCTTTGATGGGATTGAAGACTAGCAGTGATAGTTACAATCTTCTTGTATCTTAGCTAGAACGTATTAAGTATTAGATTCAGGTTCTTTAGGATAGGAGACCTTTTGGAATGATCTCTGTAACGTGCCATTTACCTATGCTCTAGACTTCTCTGGATTTTAGTATGTGCCTCTTGTTTGGTGTTGTTCTTGTTGGTTGTAGTTCCATCTTGTCTAGGTCCTGGACAATACTTGATAATCCTGGACCTTATTACTCCTGGACAACATTTGATAATCATTCCTATTATATATGGTTTTCTATTAGGTTAGAATTTTTTATTTAAACAAAAGGGGGAGATGTAGTGGGTAGCTGTTTCAGCTTTGACCTTGAAGCATTGCCACAGTGAGGCAGCTGGTAACTGGAATGAGAGCCCTTAAGACCCAAGATCCGACCACTGGCCCTCTTGGTTCCTCATGATCCCTCCGGTAACCAACCCCTTTACCGGCTATAAGCTACCCCAGAATAAACCTCCTTTTCACTAGGTGGAGTTGCCTTGCTAAACCCCCCACATTATAGATGCCTCATGCTCCGGCCAGGGTGACTTTCTCAAACTGCGAGTCAGGGAGCCCTTCTGCCCTTAGGCTGCTTTGGTCAGGCATCTCATCACCAGAGGAAAGTAACTAACACAGACATAGGGAACTAACTCCAGGGTGCACACATGTGCACTGGTTTTGTTTCGATACGTCTTTCTTGCTTCGCATGCATCTTCCTGAAGTCTTGTCCTGACTAAACAAAGCAAAGATGTTGTTTAAATGACCATGAAACTGTTGAATTGTGTCAGGTTTTACGACTTCTTTTCAAAGCCACCCCTTCCCTGAGGGTTACTGAGTATGCCTTGATTGGACAAGTGGTGAGATTTGCATCCCCCATGCTAGCTTTCCTTTGCTGGCCCTTCCCGCCAGCTGAAGCATGCTCACTCAGGCACATCAGCACAAAAGCTGGCTCCTTTTCACCTGTAGATGAAGGTTAGCATTGGGTTGATATAGCCTTGTTACTCAGATGAATTTCATTTTGACAATCAGATTTTGTCATGCAAAATGAGCAACAATTATTTTAATGACTGTGAATGGAAACACTTGAACCTGGTGTGATCACTTCGTGACTCGGGTGTGCTGACCTGACAGTAGCTGTTGGTTGTTCTAGCAAAAATGTCACCTCCTGAGGATGTGTGGGTGGCAAGTGTTCATGGCATGCTCTCTATGCCATGTTACACAGCCCCAGTGGCTCCTGGATGAGGCTGCTCTGTGGATGTTCAGAGCTCACACACCTCAGGAAGGGACGTGCCTGCCCAAAAGCTGGCACACAGGCTAACTCTTCTTTGGCAATCTACAGAAGCCTTGTATTGGCTTTTGTCACTTTGACTGGGAATAAACACACAGAAGCCCCACTGGGGCCCCACACCTGGCTTTTGCAGGATTTCTCTTGTGTTGTGGATTGAGCCACACCCCCACACTCCATTGCTGTGCACTCATTATGACACAAAAAGACCAAACGGCCTGTGTTTTCTCCTCTGGACAGCAGCATACAATGAGATTCCGCAGCCTCAGCACTGGTTCTTCACTGGAAGAGTCCCACTTAAGCACAGGCTTAGCGCTCAGCTTGATTTTTCCCAGCTATTGGCTCTCCATTTATAGCTGCATACCGGGAAATCCTAATGCCTGCAAAACACCATTGTATTCTGCATAGCATCTGAACAGAACACAACTAATAGAACATGGAGTTTGGGCCATCGCGGGGTCTTAACAGGTCACCCAGCCCCTGTTCTCCAACGTAACCTACATAATGATGACCAACTAAATCAGCTAGACTCTGCCACTAATCAAAGAAAAGCCCGACCAGAATGTGTCCCCCACAGAGAGTATAGCCTGGCATTCTAAATGTAATTTCTAGGGAGGATGCCTCAGTGTCTGGTTATAAATTGGAATGGTAACATTAGAGGAGAGCTTCCGTTTAAGCCAGGCATGGTGGCTGTGAGGGGCCGTCCCACCCCCACTTTTCCCCAGGGTACTCGAGCAGGAGCAGCAGGAAATGTTAGATAGAAATATAACAAGAGAGAGACAGACAGAAATCATAGGATAGCCTCGGGAGGGCCTGGATCCCCATCCATCAGCCCTGACTGTCTCTGCCAAAGGGCTTTTCAAGAAATGCCAAGGGGTGGAGCAAAAAACCTCCCCGGAGCACAGCCAAATGCAGACCTTCTCAGACACCTGGTGACCATGCATGTGGTCAAGCCATCCCCTAACGCAGCCCTGCTGTGTAAAGCATGCTCAGATCTCACTAGGAAACCTCTGTGGACCCCAACAGGTGGCCACACCTTTAATGCCAGCACTTGAAAGGCAGAGGCAGGCAGATGTGATTCACTGCACAGCGGTTCTCAACCTGTGAGTTGGAGGTTGACCAACTCTTTCACAGGGGTCACATATCAGATATTTACATTCCGATTCATAACAGTAGCAAAATTACAGTTGTGAAGTAGCAATGAAAATAACTTTATGGTTGGGGGTCACCACAGCATGAGGAACTGTGTTAAAGGGTCCCAGCACTGGGAAGGTTGAGAACCATTGGTTTAGAAGAGGAATCTGCGAAAGTGGGCGGCCAGGCAGCTGTTTTTCATCCCTACTTAAAGATTAAATTTGTTTTCAAATATGACTGCTGAATGACAGGATGGACTTTCTACCCATAATATGCTATGGAAATGAGAGATGGAAGATGCTTCGTATGTCCACCACATCCTTTTAAAGAGAAGCATGGCAGGCTGTTGGATAGCTAGACGGGCTGAATGGGAAGAAGAACAGATGGTAGACTGAGGAACATCAGTCATGAGGAACTAGGTGGATGAGCGTTGACACACTGCTCCCGTGTGGTGTCAGCCTGTGATGTGGTTTCAGTGTTACCCAGTGAATCCTAAAGTAGCAACTGACCAGCAGTGGGATGCAGACTTCCAAGTCAGCAATGTGGGGGCTGAGGGTTAGCTCAGTTGGTAAAGTGTTTGTTTGCCTTACAATCATGAGGAGCCAAGTTCGATCCCCAGGAACCTACTTTAAAATGCCTGGGTATGGTGGTGTATGCTTGTGAGCCCAGCGCTGGGGAGGCTGAGACAAGAGGATCTCCGGGGCCTCCTGGCTGGCTCAATTGTGAGCTCCAGGCCAATGAGAGGCCCCACCTCAAAGAAGGTGGGTAGAGTTGCTGTGGGTGATGCCTCCAGCCTCCACACACACAAAGTACAAATGTGCACACATACAAAGTCAGAAAGCTTCTTGGCAAACAAGAAATCCTCCAAACTGATCCCAGGTGAGAGGTGACCTGTAAACAAATGTGTGGATTAATTCAAAACAACTGGAAGGTAAGCAGAAATAAGAGGCCCACTGCCTGTGAAGTGTCATAGGGGAGAAAGACGGGGAAGCAGGAACAACAAACATCTGGACAGACCCCGGAACTCCACGCTGAGTTGATAAGATAAGGAGGTTGAAGCCAGACAATTCCTAAGGCAGCACTTAAGAGGACAGCTTGTTCCAGAAATGGCTAGGAGGAGATTTGAGGCGCAGGAGGAGAGGAGGGTGGCAGGCTAGATGTCTGCCCAGAAGCCAAGGGGCCTTGCTATTCCGCAGAGCTGGAACTGTGGCAGCTGGGACAGATGGGCAAACCAAATGCATGGCTCCTGCATAGAAAAGAATTTCAGGATGCTCCAGTGTAGAGCAGAGTTCAAATTTGTTAAAAACATAAAGAAGGGGCTCAGGAAAAAATAAACAGAGATGGAGGGTTTGGGCTTCTTTGAGACAGAACTGCATTTACATATCTTGGCAGTAAGCAGCAATACCACTTTGGAGGATCTCAAGATATTCTCAAGGAGTTGCTAAGAAACTTTGCCTTGGGTCCCTCCCCTCCGTGCTCAGGGAATCCCTCAGAAGAGGTAGAGGAGGGATTGAAGGAGTCAGGGGTTGGGGGGTGGAGGACACTAGGGGAACTAAGCAGGGCTCCCCGAGACTGAAGCCGCAGGCCCGGGCCCTGCGTGGGTCTGCACCAGGTCCTCTGTGTACATGTCGTGGCTGTCAGCTTGGTGTTTCTGTGGGGCTCCTAACAGTGGGATTGGGTGTGTCTCTGACTCATTTGCCAGCTCTTGGGACTCTTCTCTTCCTGTTGGGTTGCCTTGGCCAGCTTCGATGTGAGGACTTTTGTCTTGTCTTATTGTATTTTTTTTTCATGTTTCGTTGTCATCTCTTGGAGGCCTGTTCTTTTCTGATGGGATGTGGAGGGGAATGGACCCAAGGGAGAGAGGAGGTGTGGGGAAGCTGGGAGGAATAGAGGGAAGGGAAACAGTGGTCAGGATATATTGTATGAGAGAAGAATCAATTTTTAATCTTTAAAATGTGCTAGGGATCTAAACAGAGAATTCTCAATAAAAAAAATGTTTAAAGGCTATGAAATAAAAAAAAAAAAACAGAAGAAAAGAAAGGAACTTTTCCTCCTTTTCTCTCTTTTTTGATAAATAAGATTATAGGCTGGCTCTGGGGGTGCCTTGGACAGGATGGCAGTCTGACAAGGGAAAACCAGGAGCCACTAGGGTTACACAGTGGATTTAAGACATATCTTTACTAATGGGAGTGCCGGGGAAAATCCTAGAAAAAAATGGAGGCTTAGAGCTGGAGCGTGAGAAAGGCCTAACACACTTCTGGCTGTGCTGGATGGGCTTCTTGGCTGCTAAGTGGAACGAGGCTTCCTCTTGGTTCCCATGTCCCCATGACTCTGTCCGTCTTCACTCAGAACTGTAACTCCATGCCTGCGGGCCCCAAGGACTTACCGTCAAACAGAAGCTCTGCATGGAAGACCCAAGGTTCAGAGAACTCGCTTCTACCCGCAGAAGAAGTTCTGAACAGAGAAGGGCAAGACAATGGAAGCTCCTCTGGGAGACAAAGGAGCTTGTGCAGGACAAAGGGGGAAGCCTGAAGGCAAGGGAAAGAGGCAAAGACAAAGGGCAGGCTGAGCTGCTGAGCACCCTGAGTTGGCTTACCTGTATTACTTGGTGTCAAAAACAAACAAACAAAAAAACAAAACAAAATGAGAACTCAGCAAGGTGTGAGGAAGGAAGAGAATGGAAGGGGAGGGGCGAGGAGGGAAGGGAAGCGTTCTAGTTGCTCCTCTGTTGTAATAAAACACCATGACCAAAGCAGCTTACAGAGGGGAGAGTTTATGGGCTGATGGTTCCAGAGGGATAAGGGTCCATGGCCATCACTGTGGGGAAGTGTGGCAGCAGGCAGACACAGCGATTGGAGAAGCAAGGCGAGAACTCCCACCTTCAACTCCCAGAAGGAAGCAGTAGAGAGCAAACGGGGGGGGGGGGGGGGGAGGGGGCACATGGCTTGTGAAACCTCAAAGCCTGCCCCCAGTGACGTCTGCCTCCAGTGACATACTTCCTTCAACTGGGCCACAACCCCTAAATCTCTCAAACAGAGCCACCAACTTGGTAACCAAGTATTCAAATGACCAAGACTGTAGAGGACATATCATTCAACGACACATGCACACCACACACACACACACACACACACACACACACACACACACACACACACACAAGAACGAATAAGTAAGTAGAAAGTAAGTTCCAAAGTCAGAAGAAAAGCCAGGAGTGTCTTCCATTGTTGCCACAAACAGGACTTTCTGAGGAGCAATTGATTCTCTGGACACTACTGTGGCCTAGAGAGGTCCAATGGAGATCTTTGGGAGATGGCTGCCAGGACTTTGCTTTGACTTGTTGTGACTCTGGGGAAGGTGTAGAGTAGGAGAACTTTGCTGAGCTCAATGGAAACTGTTCATCACTCCTAAATCATTTTTCCTTCTAGAATAGAGAATCACCATAATTATATTCATCTCAGACAATCCCAAGCTGTTAAAATGACAGTCTAGACTAATTACTCACTGCTCAGAGATGACATTCTACAGAAGCCGTGTGGGACTAACCCAGTGGACTCACATCCCAGCTGGCCAAACCCATTCTCCTATCTACTGTGAGTGTGACATGGCCTTCCCAAGGGGAAGGAATTCTGTTTGCTGATCCTTCCTGAACACACTGGTCTCAGGAACATCCTGGAAATTCTTCACCCTGAAGTGTGCACCCCTATCCTGTCCACATGACTGGAGGAATGACCATTGTTTATTAACTAAGAGTGAGCTCACAGCCCCAGTGCAAGTAAAATCCAGACTCTGCCAACATATTACTTCCCTCTGAACTGTCTCCAAACCCTCTCAGGAGTCGGCGCTTCAGAATTTTGTCACCAAAATTAACTAAGGGGGTGTGGTGTTTGAATGAGAATGGGCCTGGTAGGCTCAGATATATCACACCTGTTGAGACATTAATAAGTAAAAGGTCTGTTCTCACGTGGACAGGAAGGAGAGCTTCAAAAGAGCAGCCATAGACAGCAGCAAAGCTCCACTAAGAGAATTTACGGTTAATTCCCATTTACTAACAAGTGTCTGGTTTGGGTTCCAGAGCAATTCAAACAGAAGAATCAACCATCTGGGACGAGGCAGGGTTCTGCCCAGCACAGAGCCTTTCTGGATCTCTTCCACTTCCACATTCTGGTCTCCATTCTCTGATGCTCACATGGAGCAGATAGGAACACCCACCCAAATCGGCTGCTGTCTTACCATTTCTTTGGGGTGCTATTGTCAGCAGGAAATCGGGGTTCCTATTTGTGGGTTCTTAGCCTCATTGAGAGAAGAATTTCAATCAATGGTCATCACTGTGCTTTGTGTGTTTACATGAACCTGAGGAAAAAATCAATCTTGTTTTCAAAATGCATGTCTCAATTGTTCTAGCTTCAGCTACATTCCCACGGCTGTTTTTATTTAAAAATCTAAGAACAGAGGATTTAAATATGAATGAAAACGAGGAGATGCTGCCATTCACTTATCTTCTTCCCACTCTTTGTCGTTCTTGGCTTTGCCCCTGGAAGGACGGGAAGGGCGCACCACCGGTCTTGCTTCTAGAAACACATTGTTCCTTCCCTTCCTGCTACAACATCCAACACATCTGCTTTCTGTTTTTATATCATAATTCCTTGTACTTCCTGGGACACTACACTCTTCTATAGAACCCCCGTCACTGAGAGGAGATCGCCCACAGGAACTGAAGCCGTCCGACTCTCCCCTGTGTCCCACCCATCCTCTCAGCTGATTTGAAAAGGTCAGATGGCGCCTTTGAAAGTATGAAAGGGGGCTATGAATTGCATTCCAGCCTTCTAAACGAAGTCTTGACCTCTTCTAGGATATAGACTAGAAGATGAACCCCATGTTTTCCCTTGCCATATTGCGGTCCATAGCCTATCTAGTGCTGCCCAGCACATGTAAGCACTCAAAACTCCACAGTGGACCTAAGGGGAGGCGGCACACTTCTGTAGTTCTGAACTATGTAGCAGTAAAGACACCCCAGTAACCCTTGGCAACTGCTCTTCCTGTAGAACAATACCCAGTACCTCCCTCTTGCTGGTAACTGTCAGACATATCCTGGTAAAAGATATAAAAACAGCAAGCTTTGGGCTAACGAGATGGCTCAGTGAGCAAAGGCACTTGAAACCAACCCTAACAACCAGAGATTAATGCCTGAAAAACCACATGGTGGAAGGAGAAAACTGACTCCAAAAAGTTGTCCTCTGACCTCCACATGGCCACACAGGTATGCACATGTAAATAAAATAACTATCATGAATTATTTTAAATAAAAAATATAAAGGCCAACTTAAACACAGTGGGTGTTAGCAAGTCGCAAGCCAGTACATCCTTAAAGCAACCAGCCAAGAGGGAAACTCTTCACCACCTCATGTGTATGCATGATGGGGCATATATATGCTTACAATTATGGACTGTGTGGCTAAGACACACACAAACCACCCAAAGTTATATACCAGCCCATCAATTGATCCAGGCAAGGGTCCACCCCTTCCCTCCCTTGAGGAACACCTTCTTCCCTCCACTAAACTCATAAAGAACCCCAAAAGAGTTCTTGAACTGCCTGTGTCAGCCAGCTCCCACTGTGTGTGTGCACACTGCATTTTCAGTTTTGTTTTGTTTTGTTGTGAGACAGGGTTTCTCTGTGTAGTTTTGGTGCCTGTCCTGGATCTGGCCCTGTAGCCCAGGCTGGCCTCGAACTCACAGAGATCCACCTGCCTCTGCCTCCCAAGTGCTGGGATTAAAGGTGTGCGCCACCACCGCCCGGCACACACTGCATTTTCCTCTCACTTTAGTAATCTATGCTTCCACTGCCACTACGCTCTGCTGGTCCTCAGTCCCCACTCGGGAAGCTAGGGGAAGAAGATCACTTCAGCCTGGGACTCCAAGAGCAGCCTGGGTAACACAGGAAAGCCACATCTGAAGGAACGGAGGCCATGAAGGTGGCTGGACCACGTGAGCAGCACAGGTGAGGAGGAGACTAAGCAAGGAGAGACCCTGGCAGCTGTGACAGCATTGCTAGGGCTGGGCTCCAGTACCACACAGGTTTGACTCAAACATCCTTAGCTGTTTCTTAAAGCTGCTTTCCCTCTGGCTGATGACTTTATAGCAAGTCTCTTCTACATGCGACCTCAAATTGGCCATCTGCACAAGCCTGGTGTTGGCAATCACACTTTGGCTCTGAAGTCATCAACACGGTCTCCACCTTTGGTAAGTTTGCTTTCCCTTGTGTGGTAATATAAATGAGAATGCCCTCCCCCCACCCCAATAGGCTCATATATTAAAATGTTCGCTTCCCAAGTAGTGGAGCTGTTTGAGAAGGATTAGGAGGTGTGGCCTTGTTAGAAGAGGTGTGTCACTGGAGGTGGACTTTGAGGTTTAAAAAGCCCATGCCAGGCTCAATGTCTCTCTCTCTCTCTCTCTGACTCAAAACTTGCAGATCAGATGTGAGCTCTCAGCTACTGCCCTAGAGCCATGCCTGCCTGAAACCACACTCCCTGGCATGATGATCATGTGCCATGATGATTATGTTGATCACCTTCTGAAACTAAGCAAGCCCTTAATTAAATGTTTCCTTTAGAACTTGCCTTGGTCATGGTATACCCTCACAGCAATAGAACAGTAACAAAGATACCTTGGAATGTTTCAAGTTATGCTTTTATCACATCACGTCGAGGCTACATAAACTCAGCTTACTCTACTGAGACCCAGGTCATCCTTTGACCCACTGCATCAATGACGATAAACTACAGGACCTGTGCCTTGGAAGTCACAGACACCCCAATGCCCTAGAAAGACAAGGGCATCCTGTGAGGAGACTGAAATACAACTAGATGTAGAAATCTTCTGTAAATATTCTGACCTTTCAGCAGTCCAAGAATGTCAATATCTTTGTTACAAAGAAACCGTTTTCCACATAGTAGGTCCCTAACACAATGCTCAGTAAGTTCCTTGAATGCAAATATATAAGGTACTGTGGCCTCTTCCTGCAGTAGAAGCATTATAACCCATTTACAAAATAACTTCGGCTTTGAGTCACAGTGTAGTGGGAGATATTTCACAGCTTGCCCAGCCTAAGTAGCTATGTGCTTGGCCCTTATCATTTATGATCTGGTACACAAGTATATCCTACAGGACCAGTGGCAATAGAATAATTATAATTTTAAAAACTGAAAGATTTAGGAGAGTCTTCAGCATGTCATAGTCTTCCTGCTGAGGCCAATGGAGAGCCAGCCCTCTTCAGATGGGACACTTCTTCTCAACTATCCAGTCACTAACATATATCTAAGGCCTTGCCATCAATGCCACAGGACCCACTGATTGATAAAGAAGCTCAAGATGGTTCTAGAACACATGCTGGTCTTAGCTCTAAGCCTATCCCAGATGCCTGGGAAGGAAAACAATTACATGTGGGCAAAGCGTTACAGAGGACACCTTGTTTATGTTGCCTCACAGGAGAGAGAACCACAGGTGACTCTCTTCAAATGACAGAGATAAATAGTTTGGTTAGCTGTATGAGTCTTGGCCAAAAAAAAAAAAAAAAAAAAAAAAAAGTGTGGTGGCTTGAATGAGAATGGCCCCTATAGGCTCAGATATTTGAGTGTTTGGTCACTAAGGAGTGAAACTATTTGAAAGGATTACAAGGATTAGGAGGTGTGGCCTGGTTGGAGGAAGTGTATAACTGGGGATGGGCTTTGAGGTTACAAAAGCCCATGCCAGACCAGACATGAAACAGACCAAACCATGCCAGAAACAGACATGTTTCTCTCTCTCTCTCTCTCTCTCTCTCTCTCTCTCTCTCTCTCTCTCTCTCTCTCTCTCTCTCTCTCTCTCCTCTCTCTGTCTCTCTGTCTCTGTCTCTGTCTCTCTGTGTCTCTCTCTCTTTCTCTCTGTGTCTCTCTCTCTTTCTGTGTGTGTGTCTGTGTGTGTGTCTGTGTGTCTGTGTGTGTCTGTGTGAGTGTGTAGATCAGGATGCAGCTCTCAGCTACTGCTCCAGCAGCATGCGTAATACCATGCTCCCTGCAATAATAATGAACTAAGCCTTTGAAACTGTAAGCCAGCCTCCAATTAAATGCTTTTTTTCATAAGACTTGCCTTGGTCATGGTGTCTTTTCACAGCAATAAAACAGTGACTACAACAAAAAGAAGTAAGGAATTATCAACAAGAGAGGTTGAAGAAAAAAGTCTAAAGGCATACTATTCAAAAATATACTAAGAGAATGGAAGGACCAGCAAGATGGCTCAGAGGTACTTGCCACCAAGCCTGACAACCTGAGTTCAATCTCCAGAATCTACATGGTAGAAGGAGAGAATACTTTCTCACAAGTTGTCCTTCGACCTCCAAACAAGCCATGCAACACACACACACACACACACACACACACACACACACACACACACACATACACACACACAATTATTTTAATAAGAGAATGCAGTTGCATTCAGTGGAAATCTCCATACTGAAAGCACTCGATAATTAGGTTATTAAGATCACCTATTATTTAAGATTTTTGCTCTTTCCCTTTACTGAGCCAGTAAGAGGTCACAGGTATGATGCTCTAGTTTTCAAGGAGCAGAAACCGGAGCTGAACCCCTAACAGGGCAACACGAACATGGCAAAAGTAGTCCAGATCAGATGCACAGGCTTTCATGCATCCTAAGAGAGACAGTTCTCTTTCAACTTTCAACAACCTTCCTTTGGGCTATGTATTTGACCACAGTGCCTGCAGCCAGTTCTTTGTGCAATAACTGGTGTGTGCTAAACGAACATCTGCATCTCCAACATGGTACCCTACACTTGTCATTTAACCAGAAGAAAATGAACTGGCAAAAAATGAGAAAGGTCCCCTGCCCTTAGAACTCACTGGGCCACCCTCCTCCCACCCCTAAATAGCTGGCTTGGTTAAAGAAGACACACCGTGGGATGGTCTCCTAAAGACTCCAGAACTAGGTAACATCTACGTTGGACACATGGGCAGCTGCCCTACAGGGGATGTTGGGATGACTATTCTTGGTTATCAACTTGACTGCATCTGAAATTAACTAAAACCCACATGGCGGGCACACTTGTGAGGGATATTTTTTTTTTCTTAATTGAATCATTTGAAATGGGAAGACCCACTTCTAATCTTTGAGGTAGGAAGATAGAACTTTAATAAAAAATCTTTTGAAGACCCACCCTTAATCTAGGCCACACCTTCTGCTGATAGCCTATATAAAGGACATGGAAGAAAGAAGTTTGCTCTTTGCCTGCTTGCTCTCCCTAACAAGTTCATTCCTTTACTGGTAGTAAAGCCTACTTCTTTGGGATTCCAGCATATACTGAAGACCAGCTAAAGCCTCCAGCCTCATAGACCGAATAACTACTGGATTCATGGACCTTCCTTTGGTAGACAGCCATTGTTGGACTAGCTGACCTAGAGCTGTGAACCATTCTACTAAATCTAATAGACATACTTATCATTCTATAGGTTCTGTTCCTCTAGAGAACCCTGACTAATCCAGATGCCATATTCTCTAATTAAGAGATGCACTAATTCCTCAGGAATCAGGACACCTGGGTCCAGTAGCAAAGGAAGTGAAAAACCAGCCTTTCTCTGTTAAATTTGTTTCCAGTATAATTTGCATTATCTCTAACTAGTTTATAGGTTTTATTAGTCAATGATAAAATATTTTATTTCCAGGGAGAAATAATTCCCTATCAAACTAAAAGTTAACTTTGCTACCTGGGACTTGTAGGCACCAGGATTAACACACGTTTTTTTTTTTTTTTTTCATATCACAATGGCTACAGTGATTATTTCAAAATGCAAAAAGAATAAAAAAAAGATATCTGCTACATAAGGGATATATATGGAATATCTGAACCCCTGCATTGATACCCAGAAAATACATGGAATGTATTTTACATAAACATCACCACCAAATGATTGGACTCACCAAATGAGAAACTCACAGTGAAAAAGCACCTAGGAAGAAGGAAGGCCCAGGTTGGAACACCGCCTGGAGGCTCCTACTTTGATGCATGGCCTCCTTGTGTTTGTAGAGTTAGGGAGAAGGACCAATCCACCCAGTGATGACCTGGTGGGGCACTGCTATGGGCTATCAACACATGTCGTTGTCCTTGAAGGCCACATGGAAAAGAGTCTCTGCCTCTAGTAGAAACAGAGAGTATTCCTGTTTTATTCCAGTCTTAATGAAGAATTGGGGCAGGAGGGACAGGAGCAGGAAGCATTTAGTTAATTAGAAAAATAAGAAGGCAACGTAAAAGAAGAAACCATAAAAGACACCAACAAATAAGCTCTGATAAAGATAAATGTGACTGGGCTGGAAAGATGGCTCAGTGGTTAAGAATACTTACTGCTTGCTCTGCAGAGGACCCAAGTTCAGTTCACAGCACTGGTGTGGGTGGCTCACAACCACCTATGACTCCAGCTCTGGGGAGTCCAGTGCCCCCTTTTGGACTCTGAAGGCACTGCACTCACATGTACATACCCTCTACTACACACACACAACACAGATAAACATAATTTTAAAATAAAGAACTACTTTTTGTTGTTGTTGTTTGGGTTTTTTTTGGTTTGTTTGTTTGTTTGTTTGTTTTCAAGACAGGGTTTCTCTGTGTAGCTTTGGAGCCTATCCTGGAATTTGCTCTGTAGACCAGGCTGGCTTCGAACTCACAGAGATTCACCTTGCTCTGCCTCCCAAGTGCTGAGATTAAAGGTGTGTGCCACCACGGCCCGGCTAAGAACTACTTTTAATGACAAACGTGACAACAATCGCTAAGGGCAAATATATTAAATTCATCTATTAAAAGATGGAGACTGTCAGGTTTCAGAAAAGTCCACGTACAATGTATTCATCCCAACAGTTATGCCTTGAAGTTAAGAAACTTCAAGTAACTTTGTGGAAACATCAAGACAAGTAAATATTAACACAGCTCCATTGATAGTAAACAAACAGACTTGGAAACGAAAGGAATGTTTGGAAATAAAGATAGATGCTATATAATGATAAACATCATTTTCACATTTGCATTTGGGTGAAACAGTGAATAAATAAGTTGCCTCTAATATATAGTAATTTTAAATTTGTATGTACTTCATAATCAGTCATAGGAAGTATAATGTGTTTCAAAGAGAAATCAACAAACCCACCTCTTACTGAGACTGGTACATCACACACACACCCTTCTGAAACCGGTGAATCAATCACACAAGAGCCATTGAGAGGGAGGGGCTGTAGTTCAGTCAGCAGTGTGTTTGTCTAACATGCACGACACTGACACCATGGGTCAGTGCCCAGCACAGCACAAACTAGGCACAAACCTGTGATTCCAGGTTCTGAAGGTAGAACCCCAGCAACAAAAGCTCAAGATCATCTTTAGCTTCCTAGAGTTTGAGTCCAGCCTGGAATCATGAGACCCTGTCTCAAAACAAAAACAGGATTACAAAAAAAAAAAAGTAGGTTTTTGTAGCAAAATGTTCTAAATCTGACTAGGGTGAGTTTTACACAGTTCTTTTAATTTTCTAAAACTTTAAACTATATGTTTTAAGTGAATTTTATATTAAAAGATTATACTTCAACAAAGGTGCTAAAAATCAATTCAGCATGAATACGAGAAACATGTGAATCTACATATTAGCCTGCACCAGCCTATTAAGAAAAAACTCAACTTAAACACAAATGAACTATTTAGAAAGTTCTGCTTCACAGGGACCACCAAGTACATCTAAACTAATAAAGAACTGGTAACAGATAGATCATGTGTGCTAAATACAAATAAAATGAGAAAGTTAAAAGTGATTTTTAGGCCGGGCAGTGGTGGTGCATGCCTTTAATCACAGGCAGATCTTTGTGAGTTCAAGGCCAGCCTGGTCAACAGAGTGAGACCCAAGACAGGCACCAAAACTACACAGAGAAACCCTGTCTCGAAAAAATCAAAAAAAGAAAAGAAAGAAAGAAAGAAAGAAAGAAAGAAAGAAAGAAAGAAAGAAAGAAAGAAAGAAAGAAAGAAAGAAAGAAAGAAAAAGAAAATAATGATTTTTAAAAGAGGTACAAATAAGAAAGGAAAAGTTGGGGCTGGAGAGATGGCTCCATGCTTAAGAGCACAGGCTGCTCTTCCAAAGGACCCAGGTTCAATTCCCAGCACCCACATGGCAGCTCACAATTGTCTGTAATTTCAGTTCCAGGGGATCCAACACCCTCACACAGACATACATGCAGGCAGAACACCAAGGTATATACAATAAAAATAAATAAGTCATTTTTAAAAGGTTAAAAATATAGGAAAATTCCAGCTCTACTGACTTGCAGGTGCTAGGATCCTACACTTAAGACATCCAGATGACTCTACCACAAAGTGCTTAGAGCAGCAGTTTTGTACATACCAGTATTGTACGTACTAAATGATCCCATTCTTAGTGTCACAACAACAAAAAGAACTAGGAAGAAGTCTAAGCAAGGAGGTGGAAGTCTTTTTAGAACAACACACATTTTAAGACATTGAAGACACTAGAAGATGGAATCATCTCTCTGTTCACTCATTCATTCTAAAGCTAATATAGTAAAACTGGCTAATGTACCAAAAACTATCTACAGATCCAATGCATTCAATTCCCATCAAAATTCCAATGGCTTTCTTCACAGAAGTAGAAACATATACAAACAAAACTAAAATTCATGCATAAGCACTTAAGACTCTGACTAGCCAAAGGCGTTCTGAGCAAAAGAGCAATGTTGGAGGAATCACACACTAGATTCCAACTTATACTGGAGTTATAGCAACAAAACCACCATGGCACCAACTCAAAAACAGACACACACATCACAGGAATACAATGGAGGATCCAGAAGCAAACACATGCAGCCTGCCTGGTTTTCAACAAAGGTGCCAAAAATGTACACGGGAGAAATGACCGTGTCTTCAACAAATGGTGCTGGGCAAACTGAGTATCTCCATGTTAAAGAGTGAAACTCTCTAACTTTGCAAAGAAGCCAACTCAAAATGCAGCAAAACTGTTAATATAAGACCTGAAACTCCAATGGTTGCAGAGGAAACACTTCAAGGTGTAGGCATAGCAAGGCTTCCTAAGAGATTTCACCAGGTCAGGGGAACCCCCAAGAGCAGACAGGGTGGGGGAGGGGTTGCATGGAAGTTAAAGCCTCTGCACAGCAAAGGAAAGGGTCAGCAGGATGAGGAGACAGCCTACAGCCTGGGGAGGGCAGAACTTGGCTGGGTACATACCAGAAGGAATTAATGTCTAGAATTTACAAGGAACTCAAATATTTAACCCCTCCCAAAAAAAAGAAAAAAACAAATAATACAAATCAGTAAATGGAAAAACAAATTGAAGAGACCATTCTCAAGTGAAGAAATACATAAATATATGAAAAAAAATGTGAAGCATCCTTAACCAGCATGGAAACGCCAATCAACACTACCCTAGGAGGTGGTGTTGGGAAAATGACCCAGTTAAGAGTACTGGCTACTCTTCTGGAGGATCCAGGTTTGGTTCCCAGTACCCACATAGTGGTTCACAACCTGCAACTCCAAACTCAGGGAATCTGACACTCTTTTCTGGCCTGTGTGAGCACAGCCTACACGCAGTATGCATACATGGATACAGGCAAAACACACATATACACAAAATAAAAATAGAAAACACACACACATACACACACACACTGAGATCCCACCTCACTCCACTCAAAATGGCTGTCAATGGGTGACTTAGTTTCTTGTCTATTGCTGTAAAGACACCATGACCAAGACAACTCAGAAAGTACTTAACTTGGGGGTTCACAGTTCCATAATGTGGAGAGCATGACAACAGACAGGCAGGCATGGTGCTGGAGCAGTAGCTGGGAGCTTATTTCAGATCCATGAGTACAGCAGAGTTAACAAGGCTTTTGAAACCTCAAAGCCCACCCACACAGTGACGCCTCCTCCAATAAGACCCCACCTCTTAGTCCTTCTCAAACAGTTCCACAAACTGGGACCAAGTATTCAAATATATGAAGCAATGGGCGCCATTCTCCCATTCAAACCACCACAGTGGGAGTGTAAATTGATGCAACCACTGTAGAAATCAGGATGGAGTTCCTCAAAAAGCTCACAGGAAAGTAGGGCAATGTGGCTTACACGTACAATCCTCACAATTAGGAAGCTGAGGCAGAGTGACCACTACAAGTTCGAGACTTTGTCTCCAATTTTTTAATTAATTCAACTTACCATATAAACCATTATCCCTTTCTTTGGCAGACACAGGAAGGAATCTATCAAGGTGCCAAGGGTCATCTGTTACATATTTCCAACAGCTAAGCTATGGCATCTGCCTAACCATCCATCAACAGATGAATGGGTAAAAGAAATGTGGCACATATGCCCAATGGAGTTGCATTCAGCCATAAAAATGAAATTATTTCATTTGCAGAGAAGTATATGGAACTGGAGATCATGTGATGTGAAATAAACCAGACTCGCGAGACGAATGTTGTCTGGATTTTATCATATGCGGAATTTAGATTTAAAACAAAACACATCTGTATGTATTTACACATACATGCATGCCATTTAGACGACATGAAGTAGAAGGAGGGATAGTTGGGGGAAAGAAGGGCAGTGGGGGATGGGAGGAGAGAAAGCAGGAGTCACGTGGGCAGTGAGTGAGGACAGCACATGACATGACAGAAGGAAAGCCAGCATTCTGTACCAAGAGTTTGTGCTGGTAATAAAAACATTTTCGAATGCTTTCCTGCAAGCCTAAAAATAAATCTAACTCATGGACTTAAGAAAAATATGAGTTGATTTAGTACCAAAAGAGAATAGTACTTTTACATAAGAATCAACTGGGATAAACTACGGATGTGAAATGGAGAGCTGGGTGTTAAGTATTCATATTCAGAACAGATGAAGGGGGCAGAGCTGAAGGGACAGTGGGAGTTTTTAATCTTGGGAGAAAATAGGAATTAAACCTACTTCAAAACTTAGACACAATGGAAACTCTCTAGAAAGCACAATAGATGCTATATGAGAGAAGCTCGTACAAGATCTATGAGGGAAATGGAGCCATTTAGTATCTGATACTTCTTCAGCCTGTGTGATAGACCCCAACCAAAAAATCTGACAAATGTCAGGTTCACATGGTCTCATAGAGCAGTCCACCAAACAGTTAAAAGTCCATGATCCCAAAGTCATACCAACTTTTCCAGAAGGAAGAAGAGGGACCAAGACCTCACAGTATTTCATGAAGCTAATATAACTGCAGTATAAAACTCAGACCCACACAGTGCAAGAAAGGAAAATTACAGACCAACCCCACTTACAAACCTAGGTTCCAATACTCTGAATGGAGTATGAGCCACTGAACTCAGCTGGAAATTAAAAAGAAACGCCAGTGAGTACAGTTTACTGGCTCATGGCAAGAAAAGTTTAACATTTAAAAACTTCTGGCGATACAGATTAGAGAAAAAATCCTCCTCAACAGATCTAGGCAAGCATTCAACACAATCCAACACTCACTCATGATATCTAGATATCTAGAAAGACCTAGAAAGCAAGGGAGAATCCCTGAACTTAATCACAGACTCTAACAAACCTAGACAGCAAACACGGGACTTGTGGGCAAAATAGGAAGAGAAGGTGGTGGAAAGTCCAAAGCAATTTCCCCTATTGCTCTTCTTGCTCAGAATTACACAGTCCAGGCTCATACATGAGGCACAGACATTTAGTGTAAGACAGGCCACTCCTTCCAGCTCCAGACCCCTGCCAATCGTTTTTAATGTGAATAAATAACCTGACACTATGGGCATACACCAGTCTCTAGAGGATTAATGAGTTGGTTTCTACAGAAGAAAGCATTTCACACTAGGATGAAGTCAGCTCTCTAGCTTTACAAGGCCAAATGATGGGACTCGTGAAAGTCAACGCAAAGCCGAGGGGCAGAAGGCCACCAGTTCTCACAGGTGGCAGAGGGGCCTTTCAGGGGGCAGGCCTTTCCCGCCACATTTGAATCCTTCCATTTGACACATTCCACTCCCATCCTTCTGTGTTGATCCACTGATCCCCTGGTTTCAAAGGTGAGCTTCCATATTGATCTACATGAAGATACTTCTTCAGCCTGTGTGATAGAACCCAATCAAAACCACTTAATCCAGCAGGTCTCAACTTGTGGGCCATTTGGGGGTCAAGCAATCCTCACAGATGCCACCTAAGATAATCGGAAAACACAGATAGGTACATTATGATTCATAACAGTAGAAAAATTAGTTACACAGTAACAACAAAATAACTTTATGGTTGGGGGTCAGCACAGCATGGGTAACTGTATTAAGGGGTTATTGCAGCATTAGGAAGGTTGGGAATCACTGACTTAATCCATGTTATACACTCTGCCCCACTTGGAGAGCCAGGCACTGTGGTCTCTATATACATTTCAGAAAAAGGCAAGGCCCCCCAAGATACCTGAGTGCTATTGTGTGGGTTCTTGGGGATGGTGCCATTTTCACAGGAGGACTCAGCACATGGCAGTGAGCTTTACCCAGAGAGGTAAGTGATCAATATTTTGATTAACTGATTGTCTCCACAGATGACATTCACAGTGATGCACAGTCTGAGGGTTTAAAACTTTTCCAGAGTCGTTTCCCTAGTGTGCTGCTCTTCCTTATGCCTGGCAGGCGCTGGTAAGCCAACAGGGGAGGTGGCGTGTGGCCCCTGTGGCTTCAGAGACCCGGAGCCCAGAAGGCATGGTTTGCCAGAGTATGCTCACAGTCCTTCTCAGCCTTCAGAACATCCCATCATGACCTGTAACACAACTCAGTGCACCTTGGACTGATGTGGGGAGAAGCATGCAGGAGAGGGAACAATATTTTTTTAAGAAATAGTTTTTTAAAAAAAATCAAGGAGAACTGCAGTTTCATGCTCTGGTCCCCTAGCCTGTGACTGTGGAGATTCTTGCAACGGTTCTTTCCCGTGATGTTGCCCTTATCAGTTTTCTTCCTTAGAGACATTACATAAATCAATACTCAAAAGACAGTTAGTTAACAGCATCAGCAGAAAAGAAGGTGGGGAGAGGGGAGGAGAAGGTGGGGGAGGGGAGGGACAGAAGGAAGGGAGGGGAGGGACAGAAGCAGGGCACACCTCCTGGATTGCAGCAAGCCCTGGATTTTTAGAGTTCCCAAAAGAAAGAAAGCAGAGGACTGAGGAACTCAGCGACGTGCTCACAGCAGCCCATCTTCAGGCTGCTGTGAGGACCTTCCTGTGCAGGTGACAGTCAGGGAGAGGTAAGGAAGGGGACAGAGGTGACAAAGCACTGCAAGGACCCAGAACCAGCTTCTCAGCAGGCTGTCCCACACAGCAGTCAGTTCCAGGCACGCAGGCAGCTTGCTACCAGGGAACTCCACCACGGAAGCAGAGATGGTCTCACCACGTTTCCACTGAGACTTTTCACCGGACATAGTTCCCATTCAGATTGCCTCAATTCTGATAACATTTGAAGAAGAATAAAAGACTATAAATCCCAATTTGTAAACAACCAACAAGAAAAAATGTACTCATTGCATGACCCTATTTTCCAGAAAGATATGGACTTATGTATGAGTGAGCACGTACTGTTCATGTGTGTGGGCACATTTGGATACAGCACACTTGGAGACCAGAAGTGACCTTGTCACCCCTTATTCATTTATTTATTTATTTATTTATTTATTTATTTATTTATTTTGGTTTTTTGAGACAGGGTTTCTCTGTGTAGTTTTGGTGCCTGTCCTGGAACTCGCTCTGTAGACCAGGCTGACCTCGAACTTACAGAGATCAGCCTGGCTCTGCCTCCCAAGTGCTAGAATTAAAGGTGTATGTACACCATCACTGCCCAGCCACCCCTTTATTTTTTAAGACAGAGTCTTTCATGGAACGTGGAGCTTATCTGTTGGCCAAGCTGACTGGGAGCAAATATCAGGGGATCCCCTGCCTCTGCCTCCCCCAGCACTGGAATTGACGGCGCACACTAACACTTTTTAACCTAGGTTCTGGGGATCGAACTAAGGTCTCCATTCTTGCATAGCAAACACTTCCCCAACCCAGCCACCTCTCCAGCCCCAAGACATGGACTCCTGTCGGACACTGTTTCCAAGCTAACTCTAAACACCCCTGCAATTTTTCCCCTACTGCTCATAAATCACGAAGGACTGCTCTGCCGGCGACATCAATTACTGCTCTCATTCCAACTTTTTATTCTGATGAATCCAAGCTAAAGTCTGTTCTGAGTTTAGAGAACCTTAATTCTTCCTATTCACCTCTTTGGGGAATCAGAACCCTTGGTGGAGAAACCTCTCCAGGAAGATAACGTCTGTGTGGGATAACCAGACACCAGGGTTAGCATGCACTGACTGGCTTTCTTCTGGAGCTAACTAACCTGTGACCCCGGCCTCTGCACCTCAAAGGTGAGTGATTTGATTAGAACTCTAAAAGCTAGAGTCCAGGCTGAAGCCCCAGGTGCCAACAAAGGAATCAAGGAACGCTGAGCAGCCTGGCCACACAAACCAGCCACCTTGTGTGGAAACGAAACTACACTCAGTTTACTGCCAGTTCCAAGCTCTGGCCACAGTGTCCAACTCAGACTTTTTTTTTAATCTCTACTTGCCTACTTAGCACAAGACTCGTAAGAAAAAGAAGTAACCTAACTGTCCTGTTCCCCAAGCTCTTAAAGTCACGCCGAGGACATGAGAACAGCATGAGGATTTGGGTGTCATCAAAAGTCCACGTGACTTGGCTCTCCTAAAACCAAACTAATGGTCTGAGGTTGACCTGAAGCCTTCCAGGGCACAAACAGGAGATTAGCACAATCTCCATTTGCACATGTATATGTGCTGAGAATTACAAGAGAGTCGTGACAGCTTCCTGTTGACTGATGAGCAATGTGTTAGGGGGTAAACCAATCACATGGCTGCAGTACCTACAGATTCACAGGTGGGGCAACACCTGAGGAACAGGACTGCAGCTGAGCACTGCAGCTAATCTGCATCTTGCTGTTTGTTTACATTTCTCTCATCTGGGACTGGTCTAACCATATCTGTTAATTTTAACTTTTTATGTGTATTTGATGATAGTCACAGAATAGACTCTCTATATATCTACATATATTTGGTACATTGATAACACATCCAACTCAATTATTTTTCTATTTCTAGGTCATGTAATTCATCTGGTTTGTTTAAATTGTGGAAATCTCCCCGCAACTGCTCAACAGAACCCATGCAGTTCAGATCTGTGTTGACCAAGCATCAATTTCCCCCAGGTATGTCTAATTTCTGGTAGAGACCTTCCCATCAGCATAAGACACCCCTACACCATTTATTCCCTGCACATTATCACAAGATCAAGTATCTCTTGTAAGTGTTACTCACAGATTAACTGTCTCCCCAACCAGAATGGCTGAGGATTTGTCTTCCCTGGTGAGAAATGTGGAACCTTGCTACTTAAAGTAAGAAACAGATGGAGTAAAAATATGTCATTGGTATTGTTGGCCAGCTGGATGGATGGATGGATGGATGGATGGATGGATGGATGGATGGATGGGCAAGCAGGCAGGTGGGTGGATGGATGGACAAAAGGACAGAAGGTAGGTGGTAGGTGGATGTATGGACAAATGAGTGGGTGGATGGGTGGATGGGTGGGTGGATGGATAGATGGATGGATGGATGGATGGATGGATGGATGGATGGATGGATGGATGGATGGATGGATGGATGGATAGGTGGATGGGTGGGTGGAGGCTGGGGAAGGAACCCAGGGCTTTAAGCATGCAAAAAAAATGCATTGTACCCTAAACTATACTCTCCACCCTCCAAGGATCCATTTTCTTCGACAATTTTCATTAGTTTAGAGAAGGTGGCCTTCTGAACTTGGTCATCTAACAACTTGGCATGATCAGTGACAGCTTTGGGTGCAGGGACTCCCCGGTGGGGATCCAAATGAAGGGATGGGACCCAAACTGGTGCTGGGAGGGAGCAGATGGTTCTGCACCCATGCAGGCAGACATGACTGTCACCCAGCAGCCCAGGACCATGGAAGAAGGCTTCCTAGGGTCTTCCAGAGTTCATCTGCTGCCATCAAGGTCTTGAAAACCACTCTGAGTGTTTGGGGTTGTAGATCCCTCTTCTGACATTTTGGGGAGTCCCCCAATCTTGAGGGCCAGCTTTATAACCCTGCACTGGGATATCCCTTTCCTGAGTACCTAATTCTAGATTAAACCCGATCATCTAAATACACAGGTGTCCTCTATCATCCTGACCACCAGCCGCTCATTTAAGGAGTGCCAGGCACCCAGCCCCTACAGAGGGTCACAGTCAGGCAAAATGTCTCTGGGGTTTCAAAGGACTGTTCCTACTGTACAAAGAAGCCAGACTACACAGAGACAAAGCTTTGCAGCCCCACATTAAGCCGGGAGAATTTCAGCCAATTATTCTTTACGATATCAAGCTAGCTGGCTCTTTACAACTATTCTGCTCTTATAAAGAATAATACATCTTAGTTTTATAATCACACTTTTGTTGGCATCCCCAGTAACTGAAAATGAATCTGTATCTCTTCACAGGTGTCTTAAATTCCCATTTACAAGTGGAAAGGCTGACTGAAGGGCTCTGGCTGACATTACAGTTCTTACTTCAGAATTTTTTTTTAATCCACCATCATTTGAAATTGAAAGTTTCAAAAATAATGGCAAGATTTTATAGCCAGCCTCATGAATGTTATAAGGGGATAAGAGGCCACACCTTAAAACTTCATTTTTAACTTAAAAATACAAGCCACACATATTCAAGTGATTAGTTTTAATTCTTAGGAACATTTTTATTGTATTTTCCTGAATATTTTTACTCAAATTTTCCATTTCTGGCTTTTCCCACTGTGTGTCCAGCCTTTGACAAATCCTCTAAAGATCTTATGGATAATGGGGAGGGGTTGGTTATTGAGAGAGAAACTGTGGGAGAGAGACTGGAGGAGACAATAGGGGCCCATGCTGTGCTGAAAGCTTCCCTTCCGGATGTTCTGGTTTTCCTCCTGTTGCTGTGATAAAACACTAACCAAAAGCAACTTAGGGGAAGAAAGGTTTATTTGTCTTACACTTCCAGGGCACAGTCCATCACCAAGGGAGGTCAGGCCAGGAACTCAAGCAAGGACTTGGAAGTAGAAACCGTGGAGGGACCCTGCTTGTTCTCAGGTCTCACATTCAGCCAGCTTTCCTACACAGCCTATGACCTCCTGCCTAGGGATGGTACCACCCACAGTGGGCTGGGCACACCAACATCAATCAACAGTTAAGACAATTTCCTACAGACAAGCCTACGGACCAGTTAGATCTGTGCAGTCCCACAATTGATGACTCCCTTCTCTGATAACTCTAGGCTGGGCCAAGCTGACAAGTAAAGCTAACTAGGGTGAGCAGACTTTTCCAGTCAGGATGTCAAGGTGACCGGGGGATTAACCACACAGGCTTACACCATGTTGAGAGTCTGCTTTCTCTGGGGTTGGATTTATACTGGCCTCTTCTCTGGAGAGCCAATGTGCTCACTACAGACCATTCATGTCCTCTCTCCTTGCCCTAACTGCATGGAATGACCATGCATGACTCTTCGCCTCATATGGACAGCCCTGTGTCAGCCAGACCACCACCAATGTGCCACGTGCTCTCCTCTCCCTGTCTCCTCCCCTCCCTCTGTCTCTTCTCCTTTGTCCTGAGCCTGGGCCCATCTTAGCAGGTGATATGGGAAGGAGGAGGTGGAGACACAGGCCGCTGCCCCTGGCGTCCTATACAACACTTGGGTGGAAGAGAAGGAAGTCACTCTCTGAGTGCTGTGGCCTTACCCACTCCCTAACCTTCACAGTGTCTGTGCTATTCCCTCATGACCACACTGGAAGTCAGATGAGGAGGCCTGGGAGCAGGCATGCACACCCCCCACACCCCCAAAGCACAGAGAGCCTGTGTGCGTCCTTTCTGACCCCAGGTCTGCTTTGGTCTTCAGGTGAGACCATAGCAAAAGAAGCACTGGGAGGCTCAGTAGGGAACAGTGACCTTCCAGGGTGGATTCGGGCACAGGGCTTTGAAGCAACTCATAATGAGGACTTCAAACTAAAAATAAATCAAGACATTAAACCCGGCTTGGCAATGAATGTGTGTGTGGATCCCAGCACTCAGAAGGTGAGAGCAGGAAGATCACAGTTCAAGACCATCCTCTGAAAAATAGTTAAGTTGTGGGTAAGGGAGGAGGAGGGAGGGAGGGACCCATGGCCAAAGACTCAGCAGGAAACAGAAGCCAAACCAAGTACCACTGCACGTGGTTATTAACCTCCTTTCCTGGGGCAGGCAGAGAATGAGTGAGAGTTCATGCCCCAAGCTGCGGGCCCCTTTACGCATGCCATAATAATCCTCAAGCTCCCTTGCAGTTCCCAATCTCCTGCATCTCCTCTGCTGCGAAAGTCTACACACTTAATGCAGGCCCAGTGTAAGTGTATGTGGGAGAAGTCCCTCACGGACCAGTTCTGAACTGAGTCCTTTTAAGGCCTTAGCGAATCATTACCAGAGGAAAGAGTGGTGTCACCAAGAGGTCTGAGAGGAGGGCGGGCGGGCGGGCGGGCAGCTGTGCGAGCGACCGGCAGGCGGCACTTAGTCAGGTAGTCAGGTTTCTGCCCATGGAAAGGAAAGGAGTTTCGATTGGACCCGGTTCAACAGGACACGAGCCCGGAAGGACGGCTTTAGGCTTCTGATGTAAGACATTATGTAAGTCAAACAAATGTGCCTGTCTTTCAGGAATGCCCCACACAAGCTGCACGAACCTGAGGGAGACAGCCAGGGGTGAGAATGTTTGTCCAAGCGGGGTTGGCTGTATGCCTGCCTTGCACAACCCTCCCTGGAATCCATTACCACACCCTGCCCCCAGCTCCCACTGCGCTCAGTGCAGGGCACTGACCCACATCAAAGTGGAGCCTGGCAGCCCTTGTGCCCCTGGTGTGACGGGGAAGCTGGCCTGCTGCGTGGAAGTGCACCTTGTCCCCACGCCCGTCTCTAACTCTCCCGAACATTTGGAGGGAAGAAATCCCAGTGAGGCTGAACAGAGGGAAAACGGAAAGAGAAAGACCTCCGCTGGTTAGCACCGCACTCTTAGCAGCAGCTCCTCAGCAGGACAAGGTAGCATGTGTCCTAATTTCAGCACTCCAGAGGCAAAGGCAAGAGGATCACGAGTTCTAGGTCAGCCTGGGCTACATCGTGAATTCTGGTCCAGAATCAGTCCTCCACTCCCTGAAAGCAGCTAATGGGCATGCCTCCAAATCATCCTCACTCACTCATGCTCTCTCTCTCTTCTCTCTTCTTTGGGCTTGTGTACTTAATAAACATACCTATTCAATACCAAAAATACGACTAATGTACAAAACAAGGACTTTTTAAAGGTTTTATGGCATGGACTGTATTTATTTTATCACACCAAGACAAGCTGGAAGGATGATTTGGCTTTCACGTTCTTGGGGGACACTTTGAGACAAACATGATTGGGTCTGAAACGGGGCAGGCAACAGCACCCCCAGAGCCAACTTCTTGATGAGTTCAAACAGTACATGACAATTTATTATAATGTCCATTGCACTCAGTCTGAAAGTCAACAAAGATTGATAGCCACATAGACCATCTCAGTGTCATTTAAAGGTGGAGTTAGATTGATCTTAGATCTCCCACCAAGTGGGGAGGGCTTCTCGGTAAAGTTCCTCCCTTCTCTTCAGTGGTTGTTGCTTTTTTCCACCTGGGGACTGTGGCCACTGAGAGCAGCAGCAATTGTGAGCAGGGCATTAGGTGCTCAGTGGTGCCACCTGCACCCTTAACCCTCACCTCATTGTAGAGGTGGCATGTCCCCAGCTTCTAAGTGACAGGGTCACTCTGCCTGGCATCTGTGGCTGTCATTCACAAGTCTCAGTTCCCGAAGCAAGCCACGGGTTTCACACTGCTTTTCTGTGTAAGTCGGCACAGACACTATTTCTGGGGTGTCTGTCCAGGAATCCATATTTCTTTCTTTCTCTGGACTGCTGGCATGCATAGTGGTCACTCATCTTCTGGCCACATGTGGCTCAGCTTGGAGAGTGGTTTTCCTGAACAGTGGCCAGTTATGCCCCAAGGCAGCACTTTACGGAAGTAGGGGAAAGAGACGGACACACAGACGGTGTTCTCCCACTGAGCTACACTAGATGCTGCAGAAGCATTTGAAACCACAGACTCTGTCTTCAAGCTCATCTTGAGTCAGAACCCCAGCTTACTCATGGCTCCCCTGGGTATTTGGAAAGATCAATCCATCTTCTGAAACACCAGTTTCCTTATGGGCAAAGTGGGAATGATAATGCAAATTCCACAGTCCAGATCTGAAACAGAAGTCCTAACGGCTACAAAATCAGAAATTCCTTAGCACCTGCATGAGGGATCTTGGGGTCAGTTTCTCACCTGTCTTTGGTAAACACACACTGAATATATTCGATCATAACGTGTCCAGGCTACGTGTGCAAGATGAACACACAGGGCTGCTTGGGTTCAAGTCCCATCCCCAAGACACGTCATGATACATATTCATATGTGCCTAAATCTCAGGTAGAGGGAACCTCAAATTCAAAACACTGTTCTGCCAAGCATTTCAGGTAAGAGATGTTCAGTCTTGGACACTTGCCTCTGAACTCAGGTAATCAGGTTTGGTGGCAAGCGCTTTCACTCGTGGAACCATTTCGATGGCTCTCAAAGTTCTGATTCTAAATGTTTTTTGTTGCTGGAGGGCTTCTCTCCAGGTCCCACCAAGCCCTGCAGTCCCACAATCCACGTATAAAATAATCACTCAGACCCTTATATTACTTATAAACTGTATGGCCGTGGCAGGCTTCTTGCTAACTGTTCTTATATCTTAAATTAACCCATTTTTATAAATCTATACCTTGCCACGTCGCTTGTGGCTTACCGGCGTCTTTACATGTTGCTTGTCCTGGTGGTGGCTGCAGTGTCTCTCCCTCCCTTCTTCCTGTTTCCCCAATTCTCCTCTCTCTTTGTCCCGCCTATACTTCCTGCCTGGTCACTGGCCATCAGTGTTTTATTTATATAGAGTGATATCCACAGCACTTACTTTGAAGATCTTACTTTCTTCCTCTTCGTTGTATCGAAACCATTTTCCTGTGTAATTTTCTGAAAACATAGTGTTCCCTCACTCTCTTTACACAGAGACCCAGAGGCGCTTCAGGAAGTCTTCCTTGGCAGGAAACAGACACCATGTTCACTACTGCCTGAGCAGCCTGCACATCCGAAGGCACACTCTTCCTGCCCCTGGTAAGCAGGAATGATAGATTCCATGTTGGTCCTGACAGGAAGGTCTGGATTATTCACGGGCTGAAGCTAGGTGCACTGAGGTACTGGGTTGCCTTGGGGAAATGTATGGACAAGCACAAGCTGTCTTTCCCTAGCAAGCCTTCCAAAGAGACTTGGAAGCATTTGTGTTAGAGATCAAAGTTAGACAGTTGCTTTTATTATTACAATTAAAAATATTTCACACTCCATCCGTACCAGGAAATTACACCAGGTCTGAGAACTTCAGATTACTCGGTTCCAACATACAGCACTTACATACTCTGCCATTGTGTGTGTGTGTGTGTGTGTGTGTGTGTGTGTGTGTGTGTGTGTGTGCACGTGCATGCATGCACTCCAGAAGTCAGCATTAGCAATGAGTGACTTCCTCCATCATGGTGCACCTTACTTTTTGAGACAGGCTGTCTCACTGAGCCTGGAGCTCACAGGTTCAGGCAGGCTGGCTGGTCAATGACTCCGGGGACCTGCCTCTCTCGGCTCCCCTTTTGCTGGGCTTACAGACTCACCCTACCAGGCGCCGGGGACCCAAAGCCAGGTTTTCACACCTGCAGAGCAAGCACTCTACCCACTGAGACACCTCCCCATCCCCAAGCCCTTTTCTATTCACAACAGAATAGACTGGAGCAGCCTTGGACTGTCCACAGCCATTGACCGCTTCCAGGGAAAAACACATGCAAATTACAAACCACCCTTCTTATCCTCTAACAATGTTCTATGAAATTTCATAAAAGTGGGGTAGTTTTCTTGGTATGGATAAATTGAAACAAACTGTTTAATCAAAAATAGTTACTTTTTGTTTTAAAATAGGTTTAAATGAATTAATGAGGACAAGAGACAAAATAGCCTGGAGAGTACATTATTTAAATTTAAACAGCACCCTAATAAAGTAATTGTTTTTGAAAAGTTAAAATCCTAAATAACTACAAATGTTCAATAATAGGAAATAATCATTATTAACATTATTAAATTATTAATTAATATCATTAAACTGTAAACATTAGATGCAGTCTCTAGTGGACAAACCGGACACTTTTTAGTCACCCGACCTTTATTAGGCATCACAGTAGATCCTTTCTTTACTTGTCTTCTGTTTCTTTCTCTATCTCCTTCCCCCTCTCCCTCCCCCTCCTCTCCCTCCCTCTCTTCATTCTGAATGCAAAACTCATAGGCGCTTCTGGCCATGACTGTACAGCTGAACCAAAGTACCCCTCTTCCTTCTAAAATTACCATAAAACTGAACAAAAGAGGGGGTAGAGAGATGGCTCCGCGGTTAAGAGCACTGACTGCTCCTCCAGAGGACCCGGGTTCAATTCCCAGTCACCTACATGGCAGCTCACAACTGTCTATAACTCCAAGATCTGATACTATCACACACACATACATACATGCAGGCAAAGCACCAATGCACATAAAATTAAAATAAATGAATTTTTTTTCAAAATTGAACAAAATAGTCGTTTCCAGGAATGGAGAACAGGCAGCCAAGACTACAATCCCTGTGGGAACAGAAACTCAACACTGGACTCCAAGGATGCCCAGCTCTCCGTCTTGGGGAATTTTCCTCCACGGGGTGAGCTCATTACTTCTGTGTCACTAGGACCATACACGGCCAGGAACAACCCGAGGGAGGAGGGGCTCATTTGGCTCCCGGTTACAGAAGGCTCAGTCCACGGTTGTTTCACCCCACGCACTTGCGCAGCGGATCATAGCGGCAGAAGCACGTGGCTGAGGACAGCTGTTCCCACCACAGCAGACAGGAAACAAGGACAGGAAGTAGCCAGGGGTAACATTCTTAAAGACTCTTCTCCGTCGCCACCTCTCAAAATGTCCTCAACTTCCCCAATGGCCCCACTCGCTGGGGACCAAATACACAAAACAGGATTTCATGGGAGATAGTTCCAATGCAAACCCTAGCATAAGATGAACAGGAAAACCAACCAGTGCGTGGTATTGGGGCTCCTCTGAGAAAGCTGAGATCAGAACTCAGGACATCCAGAATGGTGGGAGCCTGCAGGGCAAGCCAACAACTGCACAGAAAGAGAGCCATGCAGGCCTGTGAGGGAGCCTGACGGGGCTTTGGTTAGAGGCAGCCTGGGCACACAGCGGTGAGGTAACCTGAGGCTCAGCACTAGAAGCAGCTGGAGTGTGAGCACACTTTCTAAGTCAGCCCCACACTGATGGAGGGTGCCCCGTGAGAGCAGCACACTGTGAGCAGCCCATAATCGCCCTGGTAACACATCTGAAACACTGAAGGGCTGCCTCCGGAAGTTCTGCCGCAAGCCTGCCCTAGCTCACCTAGAACCTGCCTGGGCAGGATTTGTGGGAAGACAGAGCTTGAGAGATGGTCTAACTGAACTGTCTGCTGATTCAGGAGTCATCCTTCCTTGCAGGAAGGTAGCAGCCCAGAGCTTTGACGGCAGAGTGTGAGATGACTTGGACAATAGATTTAACACACAAAATTTGAAGCAACTTTCATAAGTATGCTCAAAGAAATAAAATCGTCTTCATGAGTGAGCTGGACACAAAGTATCCCCCAAAGCCTCATATGTTAAAGGTTTGATCCCCAACTTGGAGCTCTAATAATTGACAGGCAATTGCATCATGAGAGCTCTGACCTAATCAATGGGTTTTGTTGTGTGATATTTTGTTTGTGTTCTGACAAATAAAGCTTGCCTGGAGATCAGAGGGCAGAGCTAGCCACTAGTTAACCATAGAGGCCAGGCAACAGTGGCATATACCTTTAATCCCAGCATTTGGGAAGAGGAAGCAGAAAGATCAGGAGTTCAAGTCCACCCTGGACTACACAAGACTGAACCAGTGTGAAAGAGAACCAGAGCTGGGCAGTGGTGGCACACATCTTTAATGCCAGCACTAGGGAGGTGGAGACAGGAATATAAGGCCAGTGGAGACAGGCTCTCGGCCGCCCATTTAGTCTGAGGATTTGTAAAGGTAAGAAGTTTCTAGTGGCAGCTGCTCTGATTTTTCAGTTTTTACCCCAATATCTGACTCAGGGTTTTTATTAATAAGACTAATAAGGGTCACTCTTCTGGGTTTGTTCTCTGATGGATTTATAGTTTGATGTCATTACTGAAAAGCAGCAGGAACCAGGTGGCAGGGCCTAGTTAGAGGAAGCAAATCACTGAGTATATGTTATGGAAGAGCATATCTTGTCTAAGGATCTAGACCCTCTGCCATTCTGTTTCCTGGTTGCTCTGATGTGAGCAATCTCTTCCATACACACTCCTGCCACTGTGGCATTATGTTTCAGGCACAAAGCAATGGATCCCGTTGATCCTGGATAATGTAAATCTGATATATCTATATACATAGATAGATAGATAGATAGATAGATAGATAGATAGATAGATAGATAGATAGAGATATTAAAATGGAATACTATTCAACTCTGAAGAAAAAATGAAATTACAAAATTTGCAAGAAAATTGATAGACTCAGAATGTATAACATCAAACAAAGTCACACAATCTCAGAAAGAAAAATAGCTGCCATTCTCCCTCATATACTGATCCTAGCCAAAAAAAGTGTACATACATGTAATATATATGGATACCACATAACATGTAGCAGAGAGAATGAGAATGGATAAATACTAGGTGATGAAGAAGGGTTGGATGCAGGTGATGGACACATGAGTCACAATGACACAAAGTTAATTGTTTCTCCAGTTTCAACTCTGTCATAGATTTTTTTGGGGGAAAGGAGGTTGTGGTGAATACACGTATAAAAATATAATTAATGATGAAAGTGTAAAATCCCATGTGAAGTTCCACAGCTTCATAATGGCTCTTCTGACTCTATTGAAGTTCACTGAAATGTATAGACTTTGGGTCTGGCTAACCTCACTGGGTGGTGGTTTTACTTTCAAGTGCTTTACAATAAAGTTTCATTTTTAAAAAGTTGAAAAATGATGATTCAAAACTCCAATATTTACAGAAAGACAGTAATCTACAAGGAGCCCAATAAATCCAAGCAATATAAATACATAGAAAAACACACTATATCAAAGTGTCACAAACCAAAGCTGCAGAGAAAAACACACACATACACACTAACAAGACAAAATTGTGGCTTACATCTCATCAGAAACAATGGAGTCCAGAAGACAATGGAACAGTACGGTACTAAAGGGAAGAGCCATTAACTCTCCATGCCCCAACACAATATCTAGCAAGCAGTATGCATCCAGGGCTGGGGAGTTGGCTCAGTCAGTAAAGTGCTTACCCCCAAAACATGGAGACTTGAGTTCTATCACCAGAAACCATGTAAAAATGCCAGGTGTAGTGGCATACACTTGGAACCCCAGTGCTGGGGAGGTGGGGACACTTGGCTGCCTGCTGCTCCATGGCCAAACATCCTAGCTACTCCATGAGTTCAAATCAAGAGAGATCCTGTCTCAAAAAAGAGTGGATAGCACTGAGGATCAACACATGGCTTCCACACACATGTACACACATGCACAGACATATGTATACAGCAGAAACTAGTCTGCATCAAGAACAAGATGAAGTAGATATCAGGTAAGGATGACAAGGTCTTCGAAAATAAAAACAACTAAAGAGCACTCAGCTGCCCTTCAGGCCAATAATGCATGATGGAAGCTTGAGCTGCAGGTAGAGAGGAAGAGGCCAGAAAGGGAAGTGACTGTCCCTTTAACAAGACTTCTTCGCCCCTTGTGATTTCCTTAGAAGGCAAACATTTGAAACATGTAAGGCAACCATTATAGCACATGAATAATGACCATTTGCATAAATGGGAGGAGGGGAGGGAGCAGAGTGCTGGGATTTAATGAGCTCCATGAAGAAGTGGAACAGCAGAGAACAGAGATGGGGTAAACAGAGCAAACAGGAAAGTGACGGACATTACCCCAATCCAGCAATAACCAAAGCAAAGGCAAGGAGACTGGAAACCCCAGTTTACAGGAGGACCAAAAAAACCAAAGCGCTTCAGAGACATGCTGTCTGAAAAAGATACATTACATAGAAAGAAATATAATTGAAACAAAAAAAAAAATGGGTGAAAAGATCCAGTGCAAATAGTGAGTGTGGAGTTACTAATATCAAACCAGTAGATTTCTATTAAAAAAATGAAGACATTATATAAAAATTAATGAAGAAATCTATGAGAAAGACAACAACCCTAAATATGTATGGACCTGAAGACCGAACATTAAAATTTATTAGAGACCCAAAGTAAGACACAGACCACAGCAATCAGACATTTTAGCAGCCCCAAGGGGTGTCAAATCATCATGAAGCCAGGCCACGTGAGACAGCTACTTGAGAAGCTAAAGCAGAAAGAACTCAAGTTCAAAGTCTGAGTAGGCTACATGGAGAGTTCAAGGCCATCCTAGAAAGTTTAGCGGACCTTGTCTCAAAGTTAAAGGATAGAGAAGGGCTTTGCACAGCCCAGCAGTAGAGCACTTGCCTAGAACACATCAGCACAGATCCAATCCTCAGTGCCACAGATGAGAGGGAAAAGCCACAGCGTTCTAAACAACACAGTCAGATTTCCTAAGACATAGAGCTATCAAGGGCTGTAGATACACTACAGTGCTCACTCAGACCGCCGGCTGAGCCAGCGATTGGAGCCAACAGATTTCAAGGCATGCAAACCTTATGCCATATGTTCTCTGACCATAACATAAAAGAAAAATATAACACTGAGTCATGTGAGCAGGAAATATATAAAAAATATAACATTGAATCATGTGAGCAGGAAATATATAAAAAATATAACATTGGATCATGTGAGCAGGTAATAAATAAAAATATAACATTGAATCATGTGAGCAGGTAATATATAAAAAATATAACATTGAATCATGTGAGCAGGAAATATATAAAAAATATAACATTGAATCACGTGAGCAAGAAATATATAAAAAATTTAACATTGAGTCATGTGAGCAGAAATTTCTCCTAGGAGACACACACCAATGAGATTAGGATGGGCCTCACTATGGAAGCCTGGCTGGCCCTGAGCAGCATGCCTTTGCCTCCCAAGTGCTGCTGGCATTATAGGCATGTGCCACCAACCCAGGATATATTTTTAAATATACTTGAATCTTTAAAGCTATCATACCACAAATGGGAAAAAAAATAATGAGGAAGTGGGGAGGAGGTGGCTGAGGAGCAATTGATGAGAAAGATAAAACAGGGAGCTGAAGATGACCTTTGCACTCTGTATTTCACAGTGGAGACACCCCATGATGGGAAGGACAGTGAAGACTGAAAATTCTTAAAATCTGTCATAGGTAAGTGCTTTGGAGAAACCCAGAAGATGTACCCATAAGAAAAAGAATGTAAGCTGGGCAGTAGTGGGGCACCCCTTTAATGCCACACTTGGGAAACAAAGGCAGGTGGCAGATCTCTGAGTTTGAGGCCAGCCTGGTCTCCAAAGTGAGTTCCAGGACAGCCAGTGCTACATGGAGAAACCCTGTCTTGGAGGAGGAGGAGGAGGTATGAGGCTGGAAAGATGGCCCCAGGGTAAGGGTGCTTGCTGTACATGATTGAGGACCTGTGTTCAGATCCCAGCACCCCCATTAAAAGGGTGTGGTCATGCATCTGTAACAAGAGAGCCTCTGGGGTTTGCTGGCCACCAGGTCCAGGACAGCCATTGTATCAAAGTGAGAAGGTAGAAAGTGATAAAGCAGGACACCCAGTGTCATCTGCACACTCATCATTCACGCCGCCACAGGTGTGCAAACACTACACACACATACATTAGAAAATTCTTCAAGTAAAAATATTCATCTGGAGAGAAATGTGAAGCTACTAAATTCCTTCAAGACTGATGATGGCCAGCTAAGCAAGAAAAACGCCAACTCCTCTGAGGCTTCTAGAATAACCATGAATAAGGACAAGGCCAACATACTCTACACCACTGCACATATCAGTGACCACTAAGTACGAAACAAAATCCGAAGTCATTGAACCTTTCAGCTGTGTCCTTCACCTAGTCACAGAGTCACTGAGACAGCATTCAACTCCACGCAGTGGCTGAAGTCATGGGACCCTGACAACAGTTCTTATCAAGAAGAGACCATAGTCCCCAGAAAGCAGTGTTTTCCTAGTAAGATGATTTTCAAAATAATAGTAATAAATTAGTTTGAAAAAATAAATAAAATTTTCCATTTGAAAATAAGTTCAGATTATTTTATTATTCTGCTTGGGAAAAACAATCAGACCTAGAAGAAGTGAGAGCAATTCAAAGCACATCTCTCTGTCCTTACCTGGATGGTCGGTGTTAACACTTCACTCTATTGGCACCCACTGATAGAGACAGGGGCACTCAGGTGTGTCACACAGCTATCCATCGGTCACTAACAGTGTGGTGGTACTTCCATCAAATGTGCCGTCTGTGTCCCAGGCCTCTCTTGAGTCACATGACCCTTTCTTCAGGTTCCCATCCTCAATTCCTAAGGGGTCTTCAGCAATCATAATTTTGAAAGTTTTCCTTGACTTTTCTTTGTCTCTGATGACAGTAACACACATTCATTCTCTCTTAAACTGGAACATGCTTCATTTACAGTTGTCCAAGGCTGCCTCTTGTTTGAACTCAGATTGTATATTCCTGGCAGGAACTCAGTGGTATTACATTCTTCCTAGGGTATGGTATCTGAACAAGGTATCTATCTATTCGTTAATGATTTGTTTATTGTTTATGTTCATGTGTGGGGGCCTGTGTGAGTTTATGTGCATCATGTGCATTTGAGAGTCCACAGGGGCCAGGTGAGGACGTCAGGTACCCAGGAACTAGAGCTGCCGACTGTTGTAAGCTGCTGTGTGGATACTGGGGTCAGACCTCAGGCCTTATGCAAGAGCAGCACATGTTTTTAACTGCTGAGCCATCTCTCCAGCCCAAGGACGATATTTTTACAGTTAAAATCAAAACAAAAAGCCCAAGGTATTTTAGTAGTCTGAACATTTGACTTCAATATAAGCTCCTGGTAACTTAATATGCTTTTTCTAAATTAAGTATTTTTGTTAAATATTTCTTTGTGTTTGGGGTTTTGTTGTTGGTGTTGTTATTTGTTTGTTTGTTTTTTTAGTCAGGGTTTCTCTGTGTAGCCCTGGCTATCCTACAACTCACTCTGGAAACCAGAGATCCACCTGCCTCTGTCTCCCAAGTACTAGTATTAAAGGCATGCACCACCACCACTGCACAGCTTTGTTGGTTTGTTTTTAGAACAAGTAAGCCACCAATAATCTGTGCATGTGCGCTGGGCAGTAGTGGTACACGCCTTTAATCCCAGCACTCCAGAGGCAGAGGCAGGTGGATCTCTGTGAGTCCAAGGACCAGCCTGGTCTACAGAGAAAGTTCCAGGACAGACAGGGCTACACAGAGAAACCCTGTCTCAAAAAAAAAAAAAATCTGTACATGTGTTCTAAGGTTTTCTACTAATTATATTGTCTGTGATCTTGTGTTCTGGTTAAGCATTTACTCCAGGCTTGGGTAGATGAGTGAAATATCCATAACCTCAAGTATAATATTCATTAAAACACTTAAAATGACTTTTCCAAAGTTCTCCTTGCATGTAAAATGTATTTGCAATGCAGTTACACCCCAAAATGAAATCCATCTCCTGCTTTAATCTGAGCCACCACTGGATGAAATCAAGGCTGCTGCTGGTTTTCTGCACATTGTGAAAGCCACCATTAGAGAAGGCATGACTTCAGTCCTGGTCACCACACTCTGTATAGATTAATCCTAGAGGAAAGCATGCGCCCTAGTAGCCTTTTGCAGTTCACTGGGCTCTTTTTTTTTTTTTTTATTTTTTATGAACATTTGTTTTCAATTTATCTATAAGCAATAGAAGAAAACCTGGCTGAAGGGCCAGTGGTTTTTATAGAGTTCGTTTTTGGAAACCTGATAATTGTATAGCCTCGTATATCTAAAATAATTCTAGAAAATTCAGGACTTGAGGCGGGGACTCCTACTTGTTGGATAAGTCAATGTTTACTTCACTCACCTAGTTCTTGGTGCCATTTGCCAAACATTTGGGATTTAGACATTGTAGAACCAGAGTTTTAATTACACATTAACCTTAAAAGTGCGCATTATAACACTGCAGCATGCAGAGGCTATCAACCAATCACATTTTGAGATTGTCAGGACCCAGGCAAAGAAGAACGAGTTAACAATGTCAAAATATGAGCATCAATGCTTGTGCACATGGCCCCGTGGAACCACAGCCGCAGGCACACACGGGCATACAGGTGTGGGGATATTTTGTTACGAGACTGTCTCAGATCATTCCTCTAGAAGGAAAAAACGTAGGCAAGCAAAGCAAACACAAGAGAAATGTTACAAGATCTTGAAGGTGAACAATGCTTTTCTATGAGATGCCAGATCAGCCTCCTCGTGGATGTATACTGTAAATTCTTACCTCGATAACAGCGAAACAGATCCTGAAAGATGGCAGACAGGAGGCTTTGTTCTGGAAACTCGTAAGCGAATTCCCGCTGGAGATGAGTTTGCTGCCTACATTGATCGTTCTGTGCTATAGTTTGAGCAATCCATTCCCTGGATGAGAGTAAACTGATCCTTCAGTGCTGGCCGAGTCAGTGGCAGGAATTTGCACGCTAGCTTTCAAAAACCCTAGAGAAGTATTCTTCCAGATCAGTTTTGATTAGTTATGCCCCTTCCAGGTGTGTGACCTTTTGATCTCACAAGATATTGCCATCTGCCAAGGTCACATTTGAGAATCACAAAATTTTGCAAACAAACAAACCACAGAACCCCCACAACACTGTTGGCTCCTTTACCTGTCTTATATGTGGTACTGGGGAGTCGATGTCAGCTCCTTGAGCACTTTACTCCTGAGCAGCACCCTCATATTGTGTTAAGGGTAAGATTTGGGGTTTGATTCATAGTTATCTAGAGGAGCATGCAGCCCACAGTTGGGTATGCCTAGAAGAACAGACTTTTAGAATCCAAACTTTACTTTCATTTCAAAACAGAATCTAATTTTCTCCTAGTTGACTCTGAGTGGAACATTTAGGACAGGAAGAAGCCATTAGTATCTAGCTATTGGTGTAAGAGTCACAGAGACCGGCCACCTCCCTTCAACTGCCTGCTCCCTTGAGCTTTGGGGCCTTGGGCACATACACACAGTGGGGTCTCCCCTCGAACTGTGTTGCCGGTAAATGCGATAAACTCCATTGTTCTCATAAAGGATTACTTCACTGTGGTCATCAGTTTGGCTCAGCCTCTCTGGTGTTGATGGGAAGACAGGAAAACAGTCTTTGAGGTTTTGAACATTTTCCCCGAGGAGTCACTGAGGTATAAACATCACATACTTGAGTAAGAAAAAGGATTTCCTTCAAAACACAATCGACAGCCCAGGTGATGAGTGAAAGGGAATTTATCTGACCGCCGAGGAAAGAGAACTGTGGGCCTGCTGGAGAGCCTCCGTCACATTTCTCTGCACACCCGAGGACACCACCTGCACCGCCAAGCAGAAACGCCAAGATGAGAGAGTCGGCCCGTCCTTGCCAACCTGTGAGGCTTAACAAGGGAAAGATTTGAGAGCCGCAAAGTCTCATGGGAGACTAAACCTAGCCTCCTGAAGTAATTACTGAATGGGCCCTCAACCCCCTCTTGGGTCCCACCCTCCCTCCTTAAACTTCTTTTTCACCTCTCTAAAGTGAGGCAAAGCCTGCATTTCCACAGCCTCGGCTTTCTCTGGGCTTCTAGAAGTAGTGGAAGCTTACTGCCTGGATATCAGACAAGTTCAAGTTCATTCACCGTGGGCAAACCCTTGACTCTGTTCAGTGTTCTCCTCCGAGCCCTCCAATTCCTCTAGCAGAGGAGCATGGGAGATTGGATGGGTTTGCAATCTAGAGAGCTGGAATTTTACTATAGTTTTCTGTAGATAAAATTCTAAACCATCTTATTAAATAAGAAACACAGAGCCAAATAAAGAGTTAAAAGCCCAGAGATCAGAACAGTAGCCAAGAGCGAAGACCACCTTCTCTTACCATTCACTGCTGTCCTTCCCCTGAGAGAGACCTTCTTCCTGTGTCCTGTCTTTTTATTGCCTTCTGTTCTGCCTTCTCATTGGTTCTAAACCCAACCACATGACTTTCTCGTTACTGCCTGTCTATACAGACCTCCAGGTCTCCATGGTTGGTACTGGATGTGTGTGTCACCATGCTGGCTGTGTCCTTGAACACACAGAGACTTTACCTTCCATGTGATCAGATTAAGGGCATGGGCTACCACCACCTGACTCCGGTTTATGTTTCGCTGTGACTTCTGATCTCCAGGCAACTTTATTAACATACAAATAAAATCACATTTCAGCACAAATAAAATATCACCATAGTTTTTTGTGCTCACGTCTACTTTAACCAGGATAGCCACGGCCCCTGGTGCTAGCGTGAGCTTGAAGGGAGTGTGGATAAAGTGCTCCGTAAGCTCACTCACAGAAAACACTAGCATCCCCTAGGCCCGCCTGCCACTGCTCCACCTGGGGAAAGCTCTCAGAGGTCACATCCCTCAGGGGATGGAGACTGTCTTGCAAGAGTGGAAGCTTCCTTTGATGTCTCTGCTTCTCTGATCTCTTCCTACCTGGTAGGAAGATGCTGTCCCCTCCTATCCAAAGAACCCTTCCGCACCCTCCCTAATTTATCACAGATCGATTATTGTGTGCCAGGGGCATTCATTGCAGTTGTTCCTGGAAGGCAAGTGAGGGGCTCATGGGGATGAGTCAGCAGACACCAGGGGCAGTGTCAGCATACTCCTGCAGAGGCGACAGAACCCAGCCCAGTGGGAGGCAGGGACTGCTCTGCCTTGGGCCTGGCCCCTCTCGCCACACAGCCTCTTGGCCTTCCTAAGCTCAGGCCAGGGGTTCCTTCCACCAGAGCCCTCCCTATGGCTCATCCCCAAGTTCCCTCCCTCTGCTGTCCAGCTCCAGGCTTCCTCTGCACCTCCGGAGCCTGTGGGCCTGTGACATCCTGTAGAAGCCCCAGCATACGAACCCCACTTTCTATTTCCCATAAACACTGGTGGCTTTACCTTTGCAAAAACTCACTTCCTCCCGTCACCTGTGATGTGACTTCTTCCTCTGGCCCAAGCACAGCCGGCCTTCTGTGTTTGCTTCAGGAACACTGTACAGACTTCCGTCTTCACTTCTGCCCTCCTCCTTTCTCTCAGCCCCCACCCCCACCTCAGAGGCGGCGGTCCCTGGGACCCTACCTTCTTTTACTCTGCTTCCCAGCCTTCTCATTGTTTTCTGAGCTCACAAATGCAAAACTACCTGAATCTGCACCACTCTGCAGCCTTACCGTGTCCGAGGCTTTCGCCGGCACTGTTATTTCAAATGCACGTGTCTAGTTTAGAATTCAAATGGCCATCCTAGCCCACACCGTGGGACATTTTCAGTGAGATGAACCTAAGCCCTCAATGCGCATCCAAAACCATCTACTCCAGCTTCTCCCAGCCCTCCAGTCCGAAACCGGGAGTGATTCGTTAATCCTGTCTGGTGGCTAGCCGGGCGGTTTCCAAACTATGCAACCTTCCTCTTCAGGATGTCCTTGTCACCACCCTCTTCTCATCCCCTTCACCCCAGGGAAGACCTAGATTGCACCTCCTGTCTTCTAACCAGTTTCTCTGCTCCCCCTGAGGACTCTCCACCCAGCTACCCCACCCAATCTACATTCCCTGTGCATTTCCAAGGAGCGAGTCTTGCTGGATAACATCTCTACGCTGCCCAAAGAGCTTCAGTTGACTCTCGGAACCTGAGGGACAAAGACCTGGAGCTGACAGTCCACACACAGCCCAGCCACAGCCACAGTTCTCTCCCTCTGGCCCTGCTTGCCAATCAAACTGCTGTGCTGGCCATGTGCCCAACTATGCTAACAGATAACGCCTTGTCACCTGCTGCCTGGACACCTCTTCTTCTGGCCAAATGTGGCCAAATCTATGAGGCTCGTCTCGTCTTGTCTCAGGTCTCATTTGTTTCCAATTCTAGGTCACTCCCATTTTCAATGTGCTCAGTGGCATGCTTATTCAGATCCAGGAAGTATAACAATTTGGAATTTTACGCTGTGAAACAGGGCAACCATATCTAGTCACCGTGGTCATTTGGAGGACTTCAAGCTGTTTCCACTGCCGCCTCCTCGTGTTAATAACTTCTCACTGAGGCGCCTATGACACAGGCATCTCATATTTTCTATGCGGCTCTTTCTTCAGTGCCTGAGCCCTGTCAGCTAAGAAATTCAAGGACCTGCTCGCCCTGGTGTCTGGAGCCTTCAAACACAATGTCCTCACCCCACCCCACCGGCCCTTTTCAGACTTGCTTGTTGTGTTTATTTTCTCATGGCCTTTAAAGTTTACCAAATTCCCAGGTCTGGGATGGTTTTCTGTCACCAAAGCCAGTGAAGCGTGGTATTGTTTGCCATCCGGAACATCCTCTGGTTCTCCTCAGAGGGGAATGAGAGAGGAAAGGGGAGCAGGTGCAGAAGGGACTGTTCACAGGGTGCTGACCCTCAGCGGGAGCGTGACAGGCCTTTAAAATGGGATTAGACACCCAAACAAGAAAGGCCACACTCCCAATTTCCAGTGGAAATGCCAACACAGACAGAGCTGAACCTGGGGGACTCTCACACTCCCGCCCCCACCTCACTGATTTAAGAGGGGGGAAAAAAATGATAAATTCCAGTGACCTGTTTCTTTAAGAGCTCACGAAAGCAGCTACAGGAAACGAAGCCTGGCAGTGAGTGGCAAGCCGGAGTCATCTCTTGAGAAAGTCCTTCTGCTGTGTTTCTTATCTTGCTACAGGAGGGGTTGGCGGGGGAAGACCCATAGATAGAAAGACACAAAGGAAACTCTGTGTCGTCTGCAGGCTCTCAACTTATTTTTAAAACGTGGTCCGTCTCACTATAAACCCAGCCTCTTCCTGCATGCGTTTTCCATCTGCCTCTCTATGACAGATGACAGAAAAGCACTGTGTCTCCTTATCTGTGTCCTGTTCAAAGGCAGCGGACCTGGGGCACCTGGAAGAGGAACTCTCACCTGTGGCTTCAGAATCTACAGGGAGGGACTACTGGGTCCCCCACTGACTGAAAACAGAAGGTTACCCACTGAATTTCAGAACCAGTTCTGAGAATTCTCAGGTCTTCCCCTTACAGACATGTGTCTCTTCACCAGCATGACTGAGGTGAGCGCCCATCAGCACCGCGTCTAAGCACACCAGACCAATGGAGGTTTGTTTCCAACGTGAAGAATTCCAGAAGGAATGGGACATTCTAGAGACCTACATGAATAGTCATGTGAAAAAGTCCCAACAAAATGTATGTTCGTAGGCTCAGATTTTAAAACATTAAGAATATATGAGATACATATTCTATATTAGTAAATTGTTAAAGTACTTGAACACTGACTGTGAAAAGTATGTCGAGTTTGGCATGGTGGCACACATACCTGTAATCCTAGCACTTAGAAGACTGAGGCAAGAAGATCTTGAACTTGGAGCCAATTTTGAGCTATAGAATGAGTTCCAACCAAGATGGGCTACAGAATAAGGCCCTGCTGGGAGAGTGGGGGGTCAAGTCTACCACAGAGAAAGCAAAATTCCCTTATTGAAGAATGTTGACTACTTGGCACAGTGGGACACAGAGTTGGGGTCGGATCAGTGCATCCAAACCTCACTCTTGAAACTGTCTGTCAGGCTGAAATGACAGAGTTATAGTCTTTTGTTCAAAGACATGTATCCCAGTCAGGGTTACTACTGCTGTAATGAAAGACCATGACCAAAGTAACTTGGAGAAGAACGAGCATAATCCAGCTTACACTGCCAGGTAACAGCCCATCATTGAGGGGAGTCAGGGCAGAAACTCAAACAGAGCCAGAACTCAAGCAGTGGTTCTCAGCCTTCCTAATGCTGCAACCCTTTAATGCAGTCCCTCATGTTGTGGTGATCTCAACCATACAATTATTTTCATTGCTACTTCATTACTGTAATTTTGCTACTGTTAAGAATCATAATGGAAATATCTGTATTTTCCAATGAGCTTAGGCAATCCCTGTGAAAGGGTCTTTTGAAGCAGAGGTTGAAACCCACACGTTGAGAACCTCTGAACTAAAGGCAGGAGCTGATGCAGATACCATGAAGGAGTGTTGTTAACTGGCTTGTTCTCCATGGCTTGCTCAGCCTGCTTTCTTATAGAACCCAGGACCACTAGCCCAGGAGAAACACCATCCCCATCAATCACTAACTATAAAGATGTCTTATAGGCTTGCCTACAGCCTGATTTTAGGGAAGCTTTTCTTAATTGAGGCTCCCTCCTCTCCAATGACTCTAGCTTGTGTCAAGATGACATGGCCAACACAACATGCAAATATGCCAGTGGATATGGTACGTAATTGTCCTGAATTTCAACCGGAAGGAAAAGTTACACAAAACTAGCAGCCTGTGGCAAAACATATGCTTTTGTTACATGATTTGAAATCATACAAATCAATTCAAAGACAGCCAATACCTTAGTTAAAACCCAGGGACCAATCTGTTAACAGGGAAGAACCCCCACAGACTGAAGCACCCTACCACAGAGCTAGACAAAATACAGCTTGGAACGTTTTCTCCCATTCTAGCCTAGAAAATGAAGAATAAAGGTCTTACTGAAAACAGCTTTTCCAAGAGGCCAATTGCAGAGTCCTAACTGTAGCAGAGACTTTTGGCTTAGCGATATGATCTTCAGAACAGATGTAGAATAACACATAGAAACCCTAGACAGTACCAAGTGGACTCGGATTAAACTGAATTTGGAAAAATCTTCTGCGATTGAAATCCACAAGTCTAGAGAGTTTGTGTGAACTGCCACCTAAAACATTCTGATAACAAAGTATGGCTTTGCTATCACCTTCAGATGTGTGCCTCTCTATGGACCTGTGACTGTGGGAAGTTTGGTGAGGACGAGATGTTAACCAAGCCGGAGCCAAGAGCTTTAGATGGTCGTATTATATAAAGCAGTTAAAGTAAACATTCCGAATTGCAAGGACACACTTTTCCTTCTTCCAGGAGGAGATAGGGGACTTGGGTAGTGAACAGAAATGTATCCTGGGAGATAAGAAGAAAGGCTAGGAGAAGGTTAGATAACATAGCCAGGACTCTCAGATCGGGAAAGAGAACCTTCCCTCCAGATACCACGACTAGCCATTTTTCTAATTTTAGAAGCAATGCATACTGAATATACAAAATTTGAAATATGCAAACTTGAAATCTTGCCTTCTGGTGCTTCCATTGTGCCTGTGTGTGTTTGTTCTTACAGGGAATTATCGTCTGAGGACTTTGCTTCCTTCCTAGGACCTTTTAGTCTATTTCCCATGATGCCCTTGGGATCAGAGCTTTACTGCGTTAGGGTTTCCGAACATCTGCAGTGCATTGCACCTTTGCAGTTAGCTACTGGGCCACACCTCAAGCCACGAGTGTGGTCACCAATGCCATGCTAGGTGCTTTATTGCAGACGTATTTGACTAGTATATACATATGCACTTTAAGAACAAAGAGCTATTGCCTTAGCCTTAAGGTCTTTGACTTCCGGTGGGACTGAAGTGTCTGCCAGTTGAAAGTTCTGGGTCCCTTACTGCTACAGTAGCCCGTGGTACCCTTTATAACTGACTAACCTTATACCAGTGATGCTTTCTTCAAATATTTTCCTATTTCATCATCTTCCTTATACTCTCAGACGTATCTTCTAACACTTCATTGTATTTGCTACACTGTTTTATGTTTAGAAAGCCTCTCTCCATCTCAAAGGTTAGTTAAATACATATCTATTTCCAGATTTTTTTTTTTTTTTTTTTTTTTTTTTTTTTTTTTTTTTTTTTGGAGAGGGCTATTTTTCTCCAATTACTACTGGGTGAGATGCCTCAATCAACTTACCCTTTACCTAAGGCTGTTTTCTGGTTTTGTTTTTGTTGTTGTTGTTGTTTTGTTTTTGTTTTTCTGAGATAGGGTGTCATGGCAGGCTCAAATTTGCTATGTAGCCAGTGATAGCCTTGAACTCCTAAACTTCCTGCTTCTGCCTCAAATACAGTTACTCTGCCATACTTGGCATCAAGGCATTTTTAAAGGCTGATGCTCCATCACTATATATAAGAGGCTTCTAATGTTCTCTCTCTGTCTTTACTCCTGATCCAGTCTCACATTAATTTTTCTTACTTCCCACAGAAAATTTTGAATTTTCTTACTTCTCATGGAAAAATGTGTCCATAACCATTCTTCAGAAAAGTAAGATAATATGTTTAGACAAACTTCAAAAAACTTTGGTCAAGTTCCTTAGGAACAGGAACTGCTTTTAGAAACACACTTGATCTGCACATTAATTTAAAAACAATCATCATGTCTTCAGTGTCTGTGTGTCCATCCAGAAGTAATCCAGAGTCTACACGAGTTTTTAGTTTATTTTTATTTTTTGAGAGAAGGTCTTAGTATGTGACCCTGGCTGGCCTGGAACCTGCTCTGTACACCAGGCTGGCCTCGAACTTAAAAATCTGTCTACTTCTTCCTCTGAGTGCTGGGATTAAATGCATGTGCCACTAAGCTTGGTAAATTTATTATTACTATCCATTCTTTTCATTGTTCAACCACGCCAAGTAGATGCTTTATCCCTGAGTCATGCCTCAGCCTTGTTACTATTTTTGGTTACATCTTTCCTACATCATGCCTTTGTGGTGGCTATTCCTGCCAAGTTAGAAAGCTGCCAGTTTTGAGATTGATCTATTGTCTGGCCACCTTTCTATATAAAGTGTTTTAAAGTTCACTTCCTTACTCTCAAAATATATAGAGAGAAATACATATATAAAATTGAAGTACCACTAAGTGATATATTTACATATAAACATATACATATATAAAATCAAGGCACCACTAAGTTAAATGAGCTACAGAGGCAACCCCTGTCTGATTCCTGGTTCTCCCTCTATTCCATTGGTGAGTTTTATCTTGACTCTGGCTTCAGGTGGGCCTTCTTACCACTAAGGGCTCCTGACAGGATCAGGACAGAAACTCAAGTTTCTGTGATGTCAGGTAAGTCAGTCTGTGATGTCAGGCAACATTCACTCCAAGATCTCCAACTGTACCACCTGAACAGGGGCAGGCCCAGGAATCCCACGTTTTTTATGTAACTCCAGGTTTTTACATAACTGAGGCTAACCACATGCAAATGAGGCTCGGGACTGGCCTGGCAGGAAGGGAATTTCAGCACTTGGAAGCTCATCCTAAACACTGTGCCAGCTGCCCTCACTCTCCGAATCTGTGTTGGGTATCTTACAGTTAGCTAACTGAACATCCCAATCGTTTCTTTAGCCGCACAGGTCCGCAGCCATCACACTAGTGAAGAGCCCACCTCTCCTTCCCACACCCCTGTCCCAGTCCACAGACACACTGGAAACATAGCACAGCCTTCCACACCCAGCTCTGTCTAGTTTCCTCTTTCTGGAGCCTTTCTCTCCTGGAAGTTGTGGTGTTGTAGTGTAGTCTGTGAAGACAGACTCCAGTAAGAGTCCAGCTCAGGCCGAGGTGGTCCAGGGACAGGCCCTGCAGTTGGGTGAGGATTCTGGGATAAGAACACTAGGAGGCAGGGGCTGGGAGCATCTTGGACCTGCAGACTCTTGGCCCCTGGGAAAGAGGAGGTCAGAGAAAGCAGAAGAGGCCGTCTGTGGTGGGGAGTCCACCAGGGTAAGGCCTGCTGCCTGGGTCCGAGGGCCACCCTGGAAGTGGATGCTGTGTATCAGTGGTAGAGATTGGCCTCAACCCCTGTTTGTCTAATCCCAAACCCATTCTTTTAATTGTATGGCTTACCTTAAGTTTAGATGCATTTTAGAGGTATGGTGATTTCAAACACTGGGCTGTGGTGTTCTAGAAGGGATTTTGAACTTCTTTAAGTTAAAAAGAGAAAAATTTAAACTGTGTAGGAAGCCCTCCTCCTGGGCCTGCGGGATGGCTGTAGGGATCACTTAGGACCCAAGTCTGAAGGTCTGATGTAAGAACTTCTTCCCTGGGGAGACAAAACAAAGACCCCTCCACAGAAGCTCCCAAGACAAATGCCTTAGTTAGGGTTTCTATTGCTGCAACAAAACTCCATGACCAAAAGCAACTTGGGGAGGAAGGGGTTTATTCAGCTTACACTTCCACATCACACTTCAACACCAAAAGAAGTCAGGACAGAACACAAGCAGGACACGAACCTGAGGCAGGAGCTGAAGCAGAGGCCATGGAGGAGAACTGCTTCCTGGCTTGTCCCCCATGGCTTGCTCAGCCTGTTTTCTTACAGAACCCAGGACCACCAGCCCAGGGATGGCACCACCCACAATGGGCTGGGCCTTCCCCCATCAGTCACTAATTAAGCAAATGCCCTAAAGCTGGATTTATGGAGGCATTTTCTCAATCGAGGTTTCCTCCTTTCAGATAACTCTAGCTTCTGTCAAATGGATAGAACTATCCAGCACAAGAAACAAAATGGCCTTCCCCCAAGGTTCCCCATACAGGCATATGGGGCCTTCTTACAGAGCAGGAGTGACCCACATGCAGCTCACTGGGAAGTCCTTACAGTGTGGATGAGGTCTTCCCAGAAACAGGGAAAAGAAATAAGACCTAGGTTCAATCACCAGCACAGAAGAAAAGGACTCAGACTTCCTCAAGCCTGTGAGGGGAGTTACAGAGAGAACAGACCCTTCTCGTCCTGAGACCAAATTGTGAGACTAACGATAAAGGTGTTGGTGTTGTGCCCACAATAAGACTTTTAGGAACTACAGAGAGCCTACCAAGGGAGTGAAATTCAAATTTTAAAGAGGTATGCATGAAACTGCATATTAAGAAATATTGGCAGAAATAGGCCGGGCGGTGGTGGCGCACGCCTTTAATCCCAGCACTCGGGAGGCAGAGCCAGGCGGATCTCTGTGAGTTCGAGGCCAGCCTGGACTACCAAGTGAGTCCCAGGAAAGGCGCAAAGCTACACAGAGAAACCCTGTCTCGAAAAACCAAAAAAAAAAGAAAAAAGAAAAAAGAAATATTGGCAGAAATAATAATTCAGCAAATTGCTAGTATATTTCACAACAGAACTAAGATCTGGTGGACCTACTGAAAAGAACATTTCCCTGTGATATTTGACTGTGACTTTGTATTTTGACTCAGCCTTTTACTGTGGATCAACTTTAAAGAGTAGATTTTCATTTTCTTCCCAATCAAAAGAACCTAGGTTTGCTGACTGTAGTGATGTCAGCTCTGAGGTGCTCACTACTGTGTTTTCATTCTGAGGTGACCCTCCTTGATAATTTGTTCTGTTTGGTGAGAGATCATTATTTCTGCATTTGTGTTATTTCCCCACAAAAATGAAACAGAAACTGCAATGTTAAATCTCTGGAAAAGTCAGCTCTCTGAGTATGGTAACAGAAGAAATACTACCATGTTCATTTTCAACATGGGCTTTTAAAAAATATTTATTTAATTGTATGTGTGTGTGCCTAGACCTATATATGTGTCAAGTGCCCTCAGAGGTCAGAAAGGGTACCAGATCCCTTGGAACTAGAGTTACAGAAGGTTGTGAGCTTCCATACAGGTGATGGGAACATAACCCAGGTCCTTTGCAAGAGTAGTAGGTAAACTCTACAACTGAGCTGCCTCTCAAGACCCTCAACATAGATTTTGTTTGTTCGTTCTTTTGAGTCAGGATCTCACTATACTGCCCTGGCTGGCCTTGAACTCAAAGACCTATGTCTGCCTCTGCCTCCTGAGTGGGTAAGCTACCATGCCTAGCAACACAGACTTTTTAATAGCATTAGGTGCTCACATGGGAAGAGCTACAAAAACAAATGAGTGACTACTTGTTTGCTTGCTTGATTATTCTTTTTGCTGTAGTGATGGTGGTTGCTAGAAGCAACATACAGTCCACCTACTACTAAATTAACTGTAAATTCAGGGAAAGTCTTGAAACTCTTTTTAGAAATTATTAACTAACAAATCTTAATTTCCCAAGTCCTTGGTCTTTCTGCTCTCTCTCCAGCTCACCTATACAGCAAATTCTTCTTGTAAACAATTTACCATCTGTCTGGGTCACTGTTCTGTTGCTGTGAAGAGACACCATGACCAATGCAACTCTTATAAAAGAAAGCATTTAATTGGGAACTTGCCTTCAGTTTTAGAGAGTTAATCTATGACCATCATGGCAGGAAGCAAACAGGCAGGCATGGTGCTGGATCAATTACTGAGAGCTTTACATCTGGGTCTGCAGATAGCAGACGGAGAGAGAGAGAAAAAAAAAAAACTGAGCCTGGTATGAGCTTTTGAAACATCAAAGCCCACATCTAGCCACACACCTCCTCCAACAAGGCCATATCTCCTAATCCTTCCCAAACATTTCTACTAACTCGGGACCAAACACCCAAGCATATGAGCCTATGGAGGTTGCTCTCTTTCAAACTACCACACCATCCAACAGTCCCAGGAAGTAAAAAGTGTCTTCATTACAGACGGAAGAGTTTAAAGGAGATAAGATAGCTCTGCCGTGATCCAGTGTCTGGTACCTGTAACCTTTGCTGCACCTGCCAATATCCCACAGAAATCTACCCTGTCCCTACTGCAGGCCAGACAGTTCTCAGTACAGAACCAGAGTCAAGGGCTGTTTGGGAAGGAGAAGGAAGAAACAAACAGAAGAAAAACTCAGAACCATTTTCTGACTTTTTCAAAACACTCAAATGCCAGGTCTGGAGAGACGGCTCCGTGGTTAAGAGGACTTGCTGCTCTTCCAGGGGATCCATCTTTGATTCTCAGCACCCACAGGTGGCTCACAACCTTCTGTAACTCCGGTTCCAGAGGGTCTGGCACCCTCTCCTGGCCTCCACGGGCACTGCATGCACGTGGTGAAGATACACATAGGCAAAAAACACTAATACACAAAAGATAAAATATCCTTAAATGCCAGCACTCACCATCACTCTTCTAGAAACACACAGCTTCTGCCTCTGCTAGTGAATGAGCAGCCAGACTGAAAGAGGAGAAACTCAAACACTCATGTCCGTCGTGTGTTCATACCACTCAGTGGCATGTCAACATCCATCTTCCCTGCCATTCCTAAACCGTGACACAACTCAAGCAATCAGCAAATAGCAAGTTTGCTTCAAACCGTTCATCTTGCTTGCTAATAAAACCTATCCTCATAAAAACAGTGTCCACTGCTTAAAGCACGTGACAGATAGATGACAGAAAGCTAAATGATAGACTGATTGATCAACAGCTAATAAACAGACAGGAACACATATTTATGTTTCACTATATTCTCAAAATTATGTATCAGTTTTTCATGTTTCGTGTGGATTTTTGGAAGAAATACATTTATTCAATAAAACACAAGTGGCAAATCTGAAAAAAGGTAGAGAACAAAAATCATTTTTCTCTGTAACCTCCATCCATGAGTACCATTAATGAAATATCCATTTTTTTTTTTTTTTGGTTTTTCGAGACAGGGTTTCTCTGCGTAGCTTTGCGCCTTTCCTGGAGCTCACTTGGTAGCCCAGGCTGGCCTCGAACTCACAGAGATCCGCCTGGCTCTGCCTCCCGAGTGCTGGGATTAAAGGCGTGCGCCACCACCGCCCGGCGAAATATCCATTCTTGAATGAGGTTAGAAGACAAGAAGGGCTGGGCGGTGGTGGCGCATGCCTTTAATCCCAGCACTCAGGAAGTAGGAGGCAGAGGCGGGCGGATGTCTGTGAGTTCAAGGCCAGTCTACAAAGCAAGTTCCAGGAAAGGCGCAAAGCACACAAAGAAACCCTGTCTCAAAAAAAAAAAAAAAAAAAAGAAGACAAGAAGGCTGGAGTTGTTCTGGATCCTTCTAGAACACTGCCCTGTCTGAAGCAAAGCTGGACCTACAAATTCACCCTTTCCTCTTTAATTTTCTTCATTCACATGCTCTACAGTTGTCTCCCCTCATACCAGGCACCTCCCCCCACACAAAGCCTGGAGACCAGAGACAGCCCCACACACCTAAGGTAAGGTAGGAAAGCCACATTCCTTTCAAGCCGCCACAAGGGACAGGCCACTCATAGTAAAAATCGTAACAAAAATACAGGATTGCAGAGAAGCTTGGAGCCAAGACGACAGACAGTTGACCCCCAGATTAGGAAATGTCAAGATGAAGATGTTAGTGGGCTAATCAAAGTGACACTCCTTGAACTTGACTATTACTGAATAGTGGACTCTGCACCTCTACAGTGAAACTCTACAGTGAAAGACCCAACTTTCCTGCTCTTCTCCTCTGCCAGGTCTCACAGACATCCCCATAAATTTGACATCATGAGCATCTATGGATTATTCTGAGAGACACAAAGTCACTGGTTCTTCCTTTTATCCAGGCAGCAGAGTCATCCTGGATATCATCTATAGTTTAAAAAAAAAAAATTTTAAAGAAAAGAAAAGAAAGATTTAAGAGTCATCTTTCAAAGTCTAAACATGCTCCCATTCTGTGGCTGTGTTCACATTTTACTTAGAATAATAGGGACCATCTGGAAAATTGTTCTTGGAGAAATCCAATCGTCCTTTTGATTAATATTGTGATATGGAGCCATGCACAGTTTATGGTTTATTTGTGTGCTCTGTAACATCACTGAAATCCTAGTGTGAGCTCCTATCGCTCTGAAGGGCCTGCTAAGTAAACAGGAGGTGTTTAATAAGGACAAGTGCATTTTTAAATATGTCATTTGTTTTTACAGCCTGATTACTCTCACCCTGCATCTCCACCCCCACAGGCCCCCTAGGCCGGCATTGTTCTCGGTATCACAACAGCCCACACAAAGAAGCAACTTCGGCCCGAGGCAGTCAGGACACAGCCTGGCCCTATCTAATCAAGGGCAGAAGGTCACTTCCGAACTACTGGGCAATAAAAGATTATTTCCAGCGACAAAACAGAGAGGCCCTGTGGCGGGGCGGAGTACAGGGAGGGGGGGAGGGAGGGAGGGAGGGAGGGAAGGAGGGTAAAGGGGCCGGTCCGCCGGAGGAAGCGCATTGACTCTGGGCAGCAGACGGGAACCATCTGCCTCCCTTCAGACCTATACTGAAAACAAGAGAGAAAACCCCCTTTAAGGGGCCAGTGATTCTGGGCTGTGCGACTCAGACTTGAATAACATAAAACCAGCTTTCCCAGGCAGAGAAAAATGAGAGAGAGAGAGAGAGAGAGAGAGAGAGAGAGAGAGAGAGAGAGAGAGAGAGAGAGAGAGAGATTAGCAAAAGCTAATGTTGGGGAAGGATCAGATCAGTAAAGAACATTTTGAAGAGGAGCGAACCGCTGCTGTTAGCTCTCATTTGAAGTCAACACTCCGTTAATGCACCAGCATGCACACGTGAGCACACGCACACAGTTTTTGAGGAATATTATTTTCTTTTTAAATAATAACTGTGTTGACATCTTCCCAGGTCCCACCAGGAATCAGTGCTCATCCATCACTCCCCTCCCCCATCTCCAGTCCCCCAGCTACCAGAGTCTTCTCACTTGGTATTCTAAAGCACCTCGCACTCCTGGGCAGGCGAAGGAAGTGAAATGCCCTTAGGCATCAGCTAGGGTAAGTGCTTTGGTCTGGGGAAAGATGGAACCGCAGCCAGTAAGTCCTGTTCTCGCCACCTCTCCTTCCGGTCTGTCCCAAGTGAAGTGTCCTCACTTCTGCAGGCTGTGTAATTACCAGCTGCAGTAACAAGTACCTAGGCTTGAGACCAGGGCTGGCCACAGGGCTGTAAACCAGAGACCCTAATTACAGTAATCCACAAGGCAGGAAGCCCGGACCTCTTCAGACTTTTCTGTTTCTCTTCTTGGGGGTGGGGGTGGGGGCATGGTGTTACAGGGAGCCCACCAGAGATGACCACTCAGACACAGTTTACAGCCAACTGAAAGCCTTTATTCCAGCCAGCTAGGACTACACTCAGGTATTCAGGGCCTAAGTGTAGCCCCCAAGTGTCCATCCAGCACACAGGGTTTTTGAAGGCAGAAACCACATCCTGGCATCCTGCTCAGCAGCAGCTGCTTTGCACAAGCAAGCAGCTAAACAGAAGCTAAGATAAGTAGTTAGCTTTGGGGTGTGGGTGGGGAGGGGGTAGGGGTGAAGGAGGTGGAGGAACGGGGGGGGGGTGTACAAATAGGCAGTTTAACAGAAGCTTGATAACAGGGGCATCTTGATCTTGGGTTCCTAGAATAGAGTTGGCTAATTTTCCATGGGATTCTCCATCAAGGAGACCAAACTCTAGTTAAACCGGGAATGGACTCAGCAAGAATACAAGATGGAGCCCGGTGGTGGTGGTGGTGGTGGTGGTGGTGGTAGTGATGGTGGCGGCGGCAGTGGCAGCAGCAGCAGCGGCACATGTCTTTAATCGCAGCACTTGGGAGACAGGCAGGTGGATCTCTGTGAGTTTGAGGCCAGCCTCGTCTACAGAGCGAGATCCAGGACAGCTAGGGCTGTTTCACAGAGAAACCCTGTCATAAAAAAAAAAAAAAAAAGGGGGGGGATACAAGGTGGAAGAAAACTCTGAACTGTCTTGCCCTGTCACATTGGCACACCAACGGGTAGGACACCAGGGAAGAACTATCTCTAAGCATCTTTTGGGGGGAAAAATTAGGATTTGACTGGAATGTCCATCAGACCACCCAGCAGCCTTGCTAGGAAGGAAACAGCACTCAAATGTTGCTCTGAGGACAGCTACACCTTTGTACCCCTAGAACATGCTGGAAAAAGGCTGGATAGAGAAGACTTCATTGGAGCAGGAAGCAGACGCAGAGACCAGAGCTTCCTTTCTGACTGTCATGGAAGAGATATTATTCGAAGAATAGTGAAGTTCTTTCTAAATGTCATCAACACATTCTACACACAGGAAGTGCCACTGGTCATCGATAGCTAAGCAACGGCCATGGTGGGATTGCCAAGATGGGTCCATTTCATCAAGGCGTTTGTCTGTGGGCAAAAGGCAGGAAGCTCAGATAAGCCCAAGGCTGTCTGCTCCTAAATGCTCAGGGGACACGAGAGAAAACATTCTCAGACTCTGTCAGGTTACTTCAGGGACAGCTGAATTCCAAGATGACTGTCAAACACACTCTGGCCAAGAGTAAACGAAGTGTCGGTCTGTCCTCACCAAGGCATGCGGAAGGACAGCTGGACTGGAGGCTCTGAACTAGAGCTGTGGTGCCTCACAACTGCCTAAAACTCCAGCTCCAGGGGCTCCGACACCCTCTTCTGGCCTCCTCAGAACCCGCCACACACGCACGAATAAAACAGTAAGATTTATTTTGTTATTTTTGTGTCTGTGTGTGTCTGTGTAGGGGGTATATGGAGGAAGAAGAGAGCATCAGATCCCCTGGGGCTGGAATTCACGTGGTTGTGAGTCACATGACATAAGGGTTGAGAACTGAACTCACATCTTCTGTAAGAGTAATACATGCTTTTAACCCCTGGCCATTTCTCTAGCCCTAAAATAAATATTCTTGGGAAATGCTATGAGATGCAGTGATGCACACTCGGAAGGTAGAGGTTGGAAGATTGCAAATTTGATGATATCTCCAATGAATCCAAGACCCTGTCTCAGAATCAGTAAGGCAGCCAAAGAGCTCTTGTATCCTAAGGGCCACACAAGACACAGAGTCCCAAAGTAGTGTCTAAAGTGCAAGAATCTGTCTGGTCAGTGAATTTTGTCTTCTGAAATTCTTGAATTAGCCTAAATTTTGCCATATTTCATGCATTTAGTTTTAAGTCTGGGTGTTTTTTTTTTATTCAAATTTTTACAATATTTTTACTATTTCTTCTAGCCTGGCAGAAATCGTGGATCTCATTGGAAGCACAATGCAGCAGATGTATTGTCTGTCCAGAGGTGTGTGTACTGGCCTCTCGTGGCCTTCTGCTCCGGTTTCTGCCTTAGTAATGGTCGTTGTTCATGTGTTCACTCAGAAACACCTTCTAGAAGACAGTGATTAAGCAAATCAAAGTGAATCCTAAACAGAAGTCCTTCACAAGATTAAACCAGAGATTTAAAAATCAGATGGCAGTTATTTGGCTCTGTAAGCTCGTGCCTATGCAATAAAAACTAGAGTTGCCTCTAGAGTGAAGACTCCTAGTAACCCCCAGAGCAAATATGAAAATAAACCCTATTTCGAAACCAGTCTTTGCTTTTCATGACTTCCGTTAAGTAACCATTGCTCCATTGCAAAATCACAGTAGGGCTTAATCTCCCCAGCCACAGGAAGGAAGTGACTTCCACACTAACCAGACACCTTCCCAGACCTGCCCGGTTTGTGGTTCTGGATCCAAATCTTGTGGCCACACATGAATACTGTAAGACCAAACTCCACAGCCTCAAGAAGTAAAATTAACTTGACAATAAAGCTTGGAAAGCAGGAAGCCCACTGCCAAGGAAGACAAAAAAAAAATTCATCCCAGTAAGCGGACAGCTGAAGCCATTGCATGCAAATAAACATCATCAGGAAGTTCTCAAAGTGAACCTGTGTCTTAGTGTCTAGTGGAGCCTTGCTAAGCCAGCCCACAGTCCTCTGCACTGCTCTCTGTAAGAGGCAGGTGCTGTGGGGAACAGAGGCTGGAGAAGTAAGGCCTTGGCTCAGAGGGCAGGAGCCCCCGTCAGTAATTCCAGATGCATGATGAAAGACAAAGAAGTGTCCATTATCAGAATCTTGTAACTTCAAGAAAAAATCAGCTATTCTGATTACTGAGTTGTATAGACAAGTTAGTTTTATTGCACAATGATTTTATTCGCAAGTTCTTTATAATGGAGTTTTAATAAATTTTACAAAAGAAAAATCAGGTATGTTTGGGTACCTGGCGTACCCTGAGGGCACCAGCGAAGAAATGGTATCCAAGTGTTCCCTGTATGCCCATCACGCAGGGACAGAAGGCACCTGGAAATCAGTGCTATGGAAACAAAAGAGCCAGGACCTCCCAATGGCTCCCACATTTCCCCTGTACATTATGACATGAAAGACATAATGAGGAAAAGCCGTGGACGACTCCTGTGTTCAGCATCTCACCGACAGCCATGTGCCTCCTGTGAAGCAGCCCTGTGATGGAAGGGCCATGGCTGTCCTGGGTCATCCTGAGCAGGGACTCATAGTGAACAACATGGAGAGACACTAACCCAGACACGATGAGGAGAAAGGCCCTACCTCTGCCTCGGCCTCACCCCAGTCACTCAGTAAGCTAGATCCAAGTTCTCTGAATAAGTTTAACACCTAGCTTGTTGGGCTTTGGGAATATCAGTGGTCCCTTTTCAGTGTTGTGAGGCCAGTACCAGGATTAACACAAGTGTGGTGAATAAATACAAGTATGTATTTTACATAGCTGTATAAATGCATATGCACACACATATGTATATGATCTGATTCAAGACACTGGTAATAGTCAGAACTGAGAGACACAGCCACAGGCCATAGAATGCACTACACTACAGCACAAATTTACACCAGGAACCTGTACAAGACCTTTCCTGGTTATTGCTGCCTGGAAAGATCAGGCATTGCCTGGCTAATCCTTCATTGCCATCAAGAACAGTTTCTCAGATTCAAAACCATATTAAAGATCATAGGAGGGCATATAGCTTGGTGGTGGAGCGCTGCCTAGCATGACTGAGGCCATATGTCTCCTCGGTATTTACAAAATGGAAAAAAAAAAAAGATTATGTTGTTTAGTATTGATATCAATGAAAGAGACCTGAAGGGCAGAGGGATCATTCCATTGGTAAGTTCTTGCCTTGCAAGTATGACGGCCTGAGTTTGATCCCCTGAATCCACATACTAAAAGCCAGGCATAATGGTTTGCACCTATGATTCCAGGGTGGAGAAGTAAACGCAAGCGGGTCCTAAAGTGCTGAGTTCTAAATCAGCTCGAGGCCCTGTCTCAAAAGAAAGGGCGGTGCTGATAAGATGCACTGGCCACCAAGCCTACAGCCTAAGAGGCCAATAGAAGAAGCCCAACTCCTCTAAGTTGCCCTCTGACCTCCACAGCACACACATGCCCACACACATTAACAAAATGAATGTATAAATGTACAGTTCATGAATTCATTTTAAAAAACACGGTGGATAGCACCCCGAGGAACCATACCCTCATTTCCTCACACGAACACACACAAGCACGTACACATGCATGTACACACACATAGCAAATCCAAGTTATTGCAACCTACCCCTTGAATTCAACTCTGGTGGATTCATGCTTCCTCTCTCAGGACTGAGTTAGTGACTTTCACCCCATCAGGTCTAATTACATAAGTTTCAAAGAGGGCTTCTGTAGAGCAGTGTGTGACGTGGCTGCTTCTGTAAGAAGGTTTTATGTTGTCATTGTTTTGTGTGTTTTTATGTACAGAATCACATGTTGGTCGGGGAGACAGCTTGACTGGTAAAAGCACTAGTGACCCAAGTTTGATCCCTGAAACCCACATCCACAGTCGGATCCAGTGGTGCACATCTGCAACGCCAGGTCTCCTAAGGTGAGATGGGAGGTGGAGATGGAGGTGGAGATAGAAGCCGAGGGCCAGCTACACACACACATAAATAAATAAATAAATAAATAAATAAATAAATAAATAAATAAATAAATAAATAAATAAATAGTGATATGTAATGCTAATTTTTTCTTTTAAATCTTTTATTGGTTTTTGTGTATGAATGTTTTGCCTGCCTGTATGACTGTGCACCATGTACATGCAGTGCCCACAGATAGGGGAGGACAGCGTCAGATCCTCCAGGACTGGAGTTACAGATGGTTGTGAGCCACCATGTGGGAACTGAACCTAGGTCCTTTGGGAGAGCAGTCAGTGCTCTTAATGGCTGAGCCATCTCTCCAGGCACATAATGCTAATTGTTAAAACTTCCCACATACTGAAGAAAAGAGTTGATCACACTGTTAAACACTGTAGATCCATAGGCCATAGACTCTAACTGTGAGAGATCAAGCAGCCTTAGAGCCCGAAGGAGCCTTAAGGCTCCCTTCTTACGGAGAATATGAAACAGTTCAGCTAAGACATAAAAGGCCAAGTTAGTTGCAATTAGGAAGCAAGGTCTTTAGACGGCCCACTAGCTCTTCTGAGTGACAGGATTACAGAATTCTTTCCATTCTTAGATCACCTGTTTTAGCATTTCTCCTTCTTCGAGGAAGAGAGAAGGGAGGTGTATCTTTGGGTTCCTCACCACTGGGTTTTAATTCTCTTTTACAGCCTCAAGACCCCACCATGGTTGGAAGCTCCGTTTTCTCCAACTGGCTTACTGTGAGTATGAAACAGGAAAGTGATGGCCTGTCTGGAAGCCCTGGGGCGCTCTCTGCTTAAAACAGAAACTGGGTGAGCTCATTGTCACTTTGCAATACATTCATTTCTAGCAGGACAAAAACCTGTCTGCCTAACAGTAGAAGTTCATTAAAGTTAAAATGGGGCTGTGGCTGCCTCCAAAGGGATTCTGCTGCTTTAGGAAATGAGGTTGTTGTTTCTGCCCCCATTGGAAATGAGGAACAATGTCATTGTTTCAGGACAAGACTGATAGCCCAAGGAGAGGTCACTTTGCTTACAGTTTTAAAAAAAAAAAAAAAAATCCCTTCGTGTGAACAGAAGTAGCAGAGTTTGATCTCTAAGCATCTCGGGGAGGAGAGAGCATCACATCATTCTGACAGTGATAACTTGATGTACGTGTGACCACAAAAGCAGTCAGAGCAGTTAAGGCATACAGACTATCTCTTGAGGCTTCACCACGATAAACTCGTGTTCGCTGTCTAAGTCCTATTTCAAATGGGTGCTTTCAGCAATCACTTCCTGTGTGACTGGAATGGGGGCTAATGGTGGTTTTAACGACAGTGATGAGGAAGCTGGTTATGTAATCCTAAACCGGCTGCCCTGGGTAAAGTAATGACGGAGATAGCGTTTCCTAAGGAAGATTACTAATGTGGGTCACATAAACTGGGGGTCGGACGGAACAGCCCCTACCTAGGCTCTAACAGCTAAACCTGGGATCACATTTTTTTAAAAAGTCATTTGGGGATTATTTCACGATAATCAATGGGAATGACAAATAGTTATAGTTTTTTTTGGGGGGGGTTGTTTTTGTTTTTGTTTTAAGTAAAAATGGTACATTGTAGCTGGTGCTGTCACTTAGCTGACAGAAGTACTCAAAGCCAACTAGAAGCCCTGGGTTTGATCCCCCACCCTGAACAAACCGCAAGTGGCCACTCAGGTCTGTAATCTCAGCACCTGGGGTGGAGATTACAAGAGGAGACGATCAAGGCAATCCACGGCTACACAGCAAGTTCAAGGCCAGCTGGGGACACATGAGATCCCAGCCTAGGGGCAGACAAACAGTATCATCTTGCCACGGGGCTCTTACACCCTCACCACCAGCCCACATGCCCTGAGTTATCATTTATCATCACTATACACATAGTTCTCCACCGATGCCTGTGATTAGCTGAACGAGAACTGGAAAGGGGTACAACTGAGTTTCCACCTTCTCAACTGATTCATTAAGACCAGAGAGGAATAAACACAAACTCCTATTTCCAGCGTGGCTCTTCTCCAAAAGTCCACCCTGCTCTGTGCCGTATCTGGAGAGTGTGTGTAAGGGCTGCACAGTAACGGAGGGCCTGAGACCCAACAGGGAGGAACGCCTCTGTTCTGGAAGGTTCTGTGGGCTACAGAAGAGGCAAGGACAAATGGAAAGAGTATTCTGCTTGTCCATTCCCATGTTTGGATGTAAAGGCCCTAGCAGACTGGTGAGACACATACCGGGTGACAGTCACATGAGAAGAAATACGGTCACAGCTCGTGAGGGTTTCTTTTCATCCTTTGTGCTTTTCTGTGTTTCCCCAAAATAACATCAGGGTCAACAGCATGTGCCTTTTACCAGCAGAGGGGACTGAAGTCTTCTGCTGTGGTTGTTGAGTGGGTCTCCTGACGCAACTGCCTGTGGAACTCCCCAGGCTGGCACAGTGAGTGTGGACCACGGAGAAGCTGACCTGAGCCCTCCACCTCTGTCCACCTCTGCTCTTAAAACACTGCTCTTCGTGGTGTCCAAACACACTTGCAAGGAGCCGCTCCAGCTCTAAACAATCTATAAATCCTCTGCTGAAGCACCTGCATCTGCTCATCTTCTCTCAAGAGCTGATGGGTAAGGCCAGTTAGAAGTGGCCTGGGAGCTGGCAGTGGTGGCACCCTCCTTTAATCCCAGCACTCGGGAGGCAGAGGCAGGTGGATCTAGGTGAGGCCAGTCTGGTCTACAGAGTGAGTTCCAGGACAGCCTGTCTCGGGGGGTGGGAGGTTGGGGGGTTGGGGGGTGGGGGAGTACCCTTGAACAAGAGGGCTGCTCACTTCTAATTATGTTCACTACAAAATAAATTATGCCGGCATGGCAGACATGACCCAGTCTTGACATTTTACCAAGAATGTCACCTACACATTTCAAACGGGGGTTAGATTTAAATGGTGATTATTTTCTGAAATGAAGAGCTATATTTGCCCTAAGGCCCAGACTGTCATCCACCTCTTCCCCCCCACCTCCCACCCCCCACCCCCCAGCCCCCAGCCCCCACCCCGGGTGCTGAGGCCATCCCTTCAGATCCCTCGTAGAGCTGACACCAGTGCTGCTGAAGGCTAGGTGAATGTGTTGGACCTCCAGTGTGGCCACACACCCTATACCTACCTACCTTGCCAAAAGTAGAGACATTATGTTTGGGGGATACTGTCTACAAAGTATTATTTACTCAGAACATTGCTACCCAATTACCACAAAGACACAAAAAAGGACAACAGTATTGGATAGTTGAATGAGATGGGATATTAAAAAACTAAAGCCACCACGACCAAACATTTATAAAACACAGAAAGTTACCCTGAGTAAATGTCAACCGGTTATGACAATTGTTCACCACCTAACCTCGGACCAAAACGCATGACTTAAGGGACAATTTCTTAGCTACCATTCCGGCACATCTTACAAGCTTCCTTAGTTACCACATTTTTTTTCTATTTTTAATATATTATATTCTTAATATATATATATATATTTTAATATATATATATTTAAATTTTGTCATCTATGTGACCCAGACAATCGATGTCACCTTGCTAAGACAGCTCTTGTATGTATAAAACCACCACAGTGTCTAAATGGGGCGCCTAGTGCAATCTACCTTTTATCAGCTATTAAAAAAATGCAAAGCAAACATTATCTACTGTTAATTACCTGTCAAGTCGGGCCTTAGCCCCTCCCCTGTTCCTAAGAGCCCTGAAGTGAAACCCAAAAGAAGCTCCCCATTGTTTTCCTTGGTGCAAGGGCCAGGAGCAAACAGGCTCGAATTGCAGCCGTGAAAGGCACAGGAAATTGGTCTAGCACTAATCTGTACTCAACTATTCAAAGAAACAAAGCCCAAATTCCTGCAGAGAAAAAACTTCTGCAGAATTCCACCGACCTGTGCAGAAGGCAAGTTGGTCATTAGGGTAGCCGACTCTCTTCCTGCTCTGAGTGCAGCCCATGCCGCTGTTTAAACTTCTTCCTGCACTTCCAATCCCCCCCACCCCCCACCCCATGATAAAACTATATAATTAGACTCTTCCGGCTTAGTAATTTGGGCAGAGCTACGGCAGGAGGGGACAGTTTTACAAGATCAGCTGCTCACTGGAGCTAGCTGTTATGATAAACTAAAAGAATTAAAAAAAAAAAAACCTAAGGCAATTTAAACTTACTTTTGTATATTTGTGTTACACTCCCTATAATAACACTGATTCTAAGCCATAGGAGTGGAATGTGATATAAAAAAAAACTGCTCAGATTTTCTTTCAAATTTTCTTTCAAATTTTCTTTCAAATAAAAGTAAATTTGAACTCTTCGTAAAATCCGAACAGGAATAGGAATCATGTGTGTGCAGGTGCAAGGGTGTGTGCAGACGTGCAGACCCCCGAAGGCCAGAGGACAACCAATGGTGGTGTTTTAGGGGCCACCTTCACCACCTTTTCTGAGGCAGGCTCTCACCAGCCTGGAGCTCATCAAGTAAACTAGCCTGTCAGGCCAGGGAACCCCAGGAATCCACCTGCCTCCTCCATGCTGGAACTACAAGGGCAAGGCCATACTGCCCACACCTGGGTTCTGGGGACCGAACCCGGGTCCTCAGACTTGTAGAGCAAGCATGTGACTACTGACTGAGCCATCTTCCCGGCCCAGAGATTGTTTTTCCTACAGAGTTCCCTAAGAGCACAAGTCCTGTGCTGAAGCCTCAGCAGCAACTCGGATCCACGCTCTTCACCTCCACAGCCTGCCAGCACCAGGAAGCCGGGGCTAGTCCCAGTGTTCTCGATCAAGGTGAAAACTGTTTTACTCCTATCAAACTGCCTTATCTCTAAGACTATGCCAACCCTGTGGCCCCCCATTAACTTGCAAGCATGTCGGAATGCTAAAACTTAGGGGAAATATGATCAGTATGATAGTCCTCCTTGTTCCGAGACGATCCCATCCTAGACCACAGGAGCTATCGGCCTGGCAGATAGGGAGGGACCACCACAGACATTTGGAGATGTGATCTATCCCCAAAGCACAGTGCTGATAGCCCTAGTTCACTTGATGAAATGGGTATGTGAGGAGCCCTACTCCATGTTCAGAAGCATGAGCCACAGTAAGCCAGCAGCTGAACCGCTCAGATGACAGTGGCCATTCCCAAGATTCCGTGGTTCCCAGATGATACTTCAGCTCAGTATTCATCCCTCAAAGACACCCAGACCCTTCACAGGAAAGACCAAGCGGTTTGCTTCATGATCAACTCAGCCCAGGGAAAGGAAGTAGTGGATAGTTACTGGTAGTTCCAAGCCAGGCCCATGTAGGCAGGTCTCATAGAGGGGTCCCAGGTGAGGTGCTCATAAAGCCACCGCCAACGCCCTTAACTATCCTCCTCTAGGAACATTTGATGTGACCAATAATAGGACAAAAATTCTCTACAGCAGAAATTAGATAATATTAGAGTTCTGTTTATGTTTGTAAGATCAAGCTGACTTTAAGTTGGATGTATATCATATCAGAATATGAACTTATGAATGTAGCCAATAGACTTCTGATCAGAAAAAAACAGGAATCAAGTTTGCCTTTTATGATTCAATTGTAAAATGTAATACAATTATGGGTGAATATGTATCGAATGCCTATCGTGAACCACGTATCTGAGGGTACAGGAGGATCATTCCTGCAGTCCCAGACTGCTCCAGTGCAGGTTGGAGACAAAATGTAAGTATTAAGGGGCTGGAGAGATGGCTCTGTGGGTCAGGGTGTTAGTTATGCTGTGGCATTGCCCCTCCTGGCTGGTCGTTATGCCGAGGCTCTGCCCCTCGTGGCTGGTCGCCGCCCGCAGCGACCATGCCCTCGGAGCAGCGTGCTGATCAAAAGAATCATAGCCATGGTTACCTTTTAAAGCTTTATTGGGGGGAGAGGGGAGAAAGAGAGAGAGAGAGAGAGAGAGAGAGAGAGAGAGAGAGAGAGAGAGAGAGAGAAACAGAGACAGAGAGACACAAAAGGGGGGAGGGGGAGAGGGGAGCCGACAGGAGGAAGGAGCGGAGAGGAGAGGGGACAGAGAGCCCACAGAGGGCTCACCCTCTTTTTAGGCTGGGAAGCCGGTGAAGGCTGATGATGTAATTAAGGATCAAATCCTTACACAGGGCACTTGCTGTTCGTGCAGGAGAACCTCATTGTACGCTTGGATCCCACCACCCACCCAAAGCGCTCGCTCGGTGTGGTCCCAGGAGTGCCTGTAACCCCTGCACTGTGAGAACTGGAGACTGGAGGATTAGGGAGAGTCTGTCTCCAGGAGTTAACACAGAGTTCTAGAACCGGACACCTCCTCCCGCCTCTGCCAGTTCACAGGCGCCCGCTCGTGCTGGTGCACACGTGCCTCTCTTGAACACATAAGTGAACACGAGAGTGATGAACAGTTTACACAAGCAGCGAGTAATAAAGAACTGCTGGGCAAAACTGCTTTCTCATGATGTAGCTAAAACGTTTTTGTGTCCTGCCTAGTCCTGCAGCAGCTCAGACCCAAGTAAACACACAGAGACTTGTATTAATTAAAACTGCTTGACCATTAGCTCAGGCTTACTCCTGACTAGCTCTTACACTTAAACTCAGCCCATTTCTGTTAATCTATATGTTGCCACATTTTCCAGGGCTTTACCTATGTGCCATTGTTACATGCTGCTCCCTAGATGGTGGGCTGACGTCTCCTGACTCAGCCTTCCTCTTCCCAGAATTCTCCTTGTCTGCTTATCCTGCCTATACTTCCTGTCTGGCTACTGGCCAATCAGCATTTTATTAAACCAGTGTACAAAAGCATTATCCCATAGCATCATGATTCCATCAGAGAGAGGCTTAGATTTAGCTATAAGCTAATAAGATTAAAGAGGCAGAGGTAGCCTCTGAGGACTGGATTTGAAGGTGTGTTATAGGGATTAGGAGTGAAACAATTCCAGTAGATTTATGTGTCAGAGAAGGGGGAGAGAAAACAGAGAGCACAGACCGGGAGGCCCACGAGCCCAGCCACCTACACCCAGCAGGGCTGAGCAGGACAGGGCGGGAGGCAGGGAAAACAGCTGGTGGTGTGATGAACTGGAAAAGACTGACTTTAATACGGTTATTTGTCTTGCAGTCATGCCTTGAGCCGGGAACATCTCATGATAAATGACACAAGCTTTCCAAGCGTCACTCATCTCTTTCCACGGGGCACACATTTTCCAGAGGGTCAGAGGGACCCAAGGTTTGATTTGCACACAGCAGTACGGTTGCCTGTGCGTGTGTGTTTTCCGCTCAGTAACATCTGAGCAGCAGCCCGTCACAGAATCTCCTGGGCTACCCAGGCCTGTGGGTTGCATTAGTCATTTGTCCTGCCCTGGGGGTGGGGGTGACAGTTGCCTCTGGGATCTGTTTGTAGGGCACTAGCTCAGGGGAACTTCCTCACACTCAGTAGTAGAAAGGAATAAACGTTTGTTTTGAAAGGTAAGCCTGGGTGAGTAGGGAGGAGGGCTCCAGGGCAAATACTTTGAAAAAACTGCTTCTCAAGGAATGTTGGGGTTTCTTTTTTCAAGACAGGCAAGTTGGAACAGACTTTTTTTTCTTCAAGGACTCTGCCAGCTTTTCTTCTTTCCAGAATTTGCCTTCTTTTACAATTCACACAAAGGACATTCCCCCTGAAGAGGATCCCTACCCCATTAAAACATCCACCTGAGACCGTGCACCCACTCAGTGTGGCGGAACGAACTGGTCACTGACCAGGCTGGAAAGGGAGGGCTGACCCTCACACTTTGAGATCCATCACCCCACTTTCTAATGATCACCCT